>NC_052332.1:12283408-12465908 GCF_016432855.1 Salvelinus namaycush
AGGCCTATAACTCTTTTATTAACTCATGTTTGCCCACTATAATTCACAAATGGTACCACCCTGCCTCTTTGCCTCAGTAACTTCTCTTCATGAAGGGAAGGGTGAACAGGGGGTGGGAGGGGGGTCAAAAACATGGTCCATCAGCAAAAACATCCCAGGTCTTTTAGGGATAACTACGTAACTCCCCTCTGATCGAAAAACTATTAATACACATAAAGGAGACAAAGGCAGCAATCACTGCCCTCTCTTTACCTCTCTCTCTTCATCTCCCACTCCCTTTTTCTCTCTCTTTACCTCTCTCTCTTCATCTCTCCCTCCCTTTTTCTCTCTCTTTACCTCTCTCTCTTCATCTCTCACTCCCTTTTTCTCTCTCTTTACCTCTCTCTCTTCCTCTCTCACTCCCTTTTTCTCTCTCTTTACCTGTCTCTCGTCATCTCTCACTCCCTTTTTCTCTCTCCCCGCTCCCTCCATTACCACACCCTTCCCCATTCCTCTCTCTTTGGTCTCTGCTCCCAGGAGGAGTGTCACTGCTAGAGGCAGTAAGACTACATTTCCCATGTGGCTTTTGCACCAAGCTGACACGCCCAAATTGTTTTCATGTTCAGCTGTTTCCTAAAGGCTGAGGGGGAACCGTTTCTAAACCTGTGTCAGCTGAACTGCACCGTGGCTGTTTACAGTCCCCCAAATTCACTACTCCCTCAGAAACACTTGGTGTCCTGGAGGTGTTGTCTGGTTCAACCATTAGTCAGGTCCTCTTATAATTAAATTGCACTCTACCCGAGATGATATAACATACAGTACCAGTCAAAAGTTTGGACACACCTACTCATTCAAGGGTTTTTCTTTATTTTTTACAATGTTCTACTCTGTAGAATAATAGTGAATACATCAAAACTATGGAATAACAGATGAAGCTGGTTGAGAGAATGCCAAGAATGTGCAAAGCTGTCATCAAGGCAAAGGGTGGCTACTTTGAAGAATCTAAAATCTAAAATATATTTTGATATGTTGAACTCTTTTTTTGGTTACTACATGATTCCATATGTGTTATTTCATAGTTTTGATGTCTTCACTATTATTCTACAATGTAGAAAATAGTACTAATAAAGAAAAACCCTTGAATGAGTAGCTGTGTCCAAACTTTTGACTGTTACTGTATGTCATAAACAGTATTATAAGATAGCGTTAACCAAGATCTGGGAGCGTTAACCATTACAACGTGAATTGGTCTGTGTGAAGCCAATTTAGAAAGGATATCTTTCCTTGCCTTAACTTTAGAGCAGAATGTTTAATTTGGTGACCCTCTGTCTATCAAATGGAATTGAACTTAATGCTGCAGGAGCCTATGTGTGTGTAATGATCATTGCAATGCTATTGTAGGTGGTGCACACGGCTCGGTTTCTTTGTCAAGCACAATGAACAGGAAGCAAAGAGGCAATCTCAGCAGGGGAAAATTCAAAGGAAAAGCTATAACTGCTTGAACCCACTCTTCACTCTCCTCTACAACCTCTACAAAGGTGAGAGAGAGAGAGAGAGAGAGAGAGAGAGAGAGAGAGAGAGAGAGAGAGAGAGAGAGAGAGAGAGAGAGCAGAGAGAGAGAGAGAGAGAGAGAGAGAGCAGAGAGAGAGAGAGAGAGAGAGAGAGAGAGAGAGCAGAGAGAGAGAGAGAGAGAGAGAGAGAGAGAGAGAGAGAGAGAGAGAGAGAGCAGAGAGAGAGAGAGCTGTTAATGGTAATCCCATGTCCACTACTACTATTATTATTACTGTTGGTTCCACCATTTATTTATATATAAATATATATATATTTTGTATATATATACATATATATTAGATTTTTATTTTTCGATATGTATACTTTGACAATGTAAGTAATAATGAACTTGCCATGTCAATAAAGTCAATTGAATTGAATTGAATTGAGAGAGAGAGAGAGAGAGAGCAGAGAGAGAGAGCAGAGAGAGAGAGAGAGAGCAGAGAGAGCAGAGAGAGCAGAGAGAGCAGAGAGAGCAGAGAGAGAGAGAGCAGAGAGAGAGAGAGCAGAGAGAGCAGAGAGAGCAGAGAGCAGAGAGAGCAGAGAGAGCAGAGAGCAGAGAGAGCAGAGAGAGCAGAGAGAGAGAGAGCAGAGAGAGCAGAGAGAGAGAGAGCAGAGAGCAGAGAGAGAGAGAGAGAGAGAGAGAGCAGAGAGAGAGCAGAGAGAGAGCAGAGAGAGCAGAGAGAGAGAGAGCAGAGAGAGAGCAGAGAGAGAGAGAGCAGAGAGAGAGAGAGCAGAGAGAGCAGAGAGCAGAGAGAGCAGAGAGAGAGAGAGCAGAGAGAGCAGAGAGAGAGAGAGCAGAGAGAGCAGAGAGAGAGAGAGCAGAGAGAGAGAGAGCAGAGAGAGAGCAGAGAGAGAGCAGAGAGAGCAGAGAGAGAGAGAGCAGAGAGAGAGCAGAGAGAGAGCAGAGAGAGAGCAGAGAGAGAGCAGAGAAAGAGAGAGCAGAGAGAGAGCAGAGAGAGAGCAGAGAGAGAGCAGAGAGAGAGAGAGCAGAGAGAGAGAGAGCAGAGAGAGAGCAGAGAGAGAGAGAGCAGAGAGAGAGCAGAGAGAGAGCAGAGAGAGAGACAGAGAGAGAGGCAGAGAGAGAGACAGAGAGAGAGACAGAGAGAGAGACAGAGAGAGAGACAGAGAGAGTGACAGAGAGAGTGAGAGCAGAAAGAAAGAGAGCAGAGAAATATAGAGAGAGGAGAGGAAGAGAGTTATGTCCGAAGCATAATAGGGTTTTAGGAGAGGCTAGGCAGGGGGACACCTCATCTGTAACATGGTTGCTGTGAGGAAGAGACGTGAGTTACATTTCAAGTAAATATCCAAGTGTGTGTGTGTCAACTCTCACCTGTGTTATAAAAGAAGGCCTCTACGAAGCTGCAGTTCTTGAATAATGAGCCTACTGTTGACACGTCATCAAAGTAACAGTTCTGAAACGTGGAGTCTACGAAGGTGACGGACTTCAACTTCATGCTGATGAACCTAGCGAGCCGGATATGCGATTAGGACAGAATGAGAGGAGGAGAGGAGAAGAAAATAAGAAAACAAGAAGAAAAAAGAAGAATACAGAAATAAATAAAAAACTCCATTACACCAACACTTATTTATGGTCGACACACACAAAGCCGAGGAGCTGAGATTGTAATCAGGCAAATAAACGATTTATGATATCCTCTCCAGCAGCCAGCGGTGTGAGACCACTAACTAGGAGCCAATCCTGGCCTATACGCTGACTCAGCCCTTTCTATCCGCGAGATAAGGAGACGTGTTGAACTGGACGGCTGGACTGGACTGATTAAAGACTTTACAAAACAGAGACGCAACGCAGGTCCACTGGCCAGTATTGTTGATGCACAAACAAAACACAGCATAAGTGCACACACACACACACGTACACGAACACACACACACACATGTACACGAACACACACACGCACACACGTACACGAACACACACACATGCGGTGTTGAGATGAACAAAGTTAATCTCTCACGTATTACAGCTCGAATAGATTGTTTTCAGTTCTGAGGTAACCATGGTTTCTAATGTAAGCGGTGTAGTACGTCAACATGGTCCTGTGATATTGTGTGTATCCCAGCATGCCTGTCTCTTATCCACCCCACAGCTACTGTATTACGATACTGCCTCTCATCTAATCTAATATATGTGTGTTGTGTCATGTTGTATTCATAGATGAGGTACAGAGGAGAAGCATAATACAAATATACATTGTGGTGTCTCCTCTGGCCTCTGAAAGAGGCAATAATAACCTTGCCATAGAGAGAGAGAGAGAGAGAGAGGAAGAGAGGCGAAGAAGGAGTGCGAGGAGAAGAGGGAGTGAGAGAAAGAGAGAGGGAGGAAGAAAGAGAGAGACAGAGAAGGAATGGTAGGGAGGAGGCGAGGGAGAGAGATGATGTTTTTTAATTTCCTGGAGGCGGTGTAGATAAAGGAACGGTGTGTTGTTTACCGGAATGACGGATCACACTGCAAACATGGAATGAGACAGGCTACTTTAAATATATTATCATTGGAGAAACTGGGGGTTCTGACAAAGTCTGTTGAACACATTAAAGACAGTCTCTTTAAGAGAGTCTGTTGGTTACAATACCTGTCATTGATGAAGACTCCGTTGATGTGTGTGTGTGTGTGTGTGTGTGTGTGTGTGTGTGTGTGTGTGTGTGTGTGTGTGTGTGTGTGTGTGTGTGTGTGTGTGTGTGTGTGTGTGTGTGTGTGTGTGTGTGTGTGTGTGTGTGTGTGTGTGTGCGTGCTGACACAGTACCTGTCGTTGACGAACACTCCGTTGGTGTGTATCTGGTTCTCCAGGGTGAAGTTAAAGGTGAAGTCTTCTATACGTTCGTTGTTGTGAGTCTTCACTCTGGAGGCGTACTCATCAGACTGAAGGTGATGGATGACATCAGGGAACCACACTGATAGGCCGTAGTACCTGCACACAGGAAATTACATCATCGTAGCTTGTTTTGTTTCAACGTTGTTCATTTGAAAAGTAGTGCAATGTATTATTGATACTAAGTGGTTCCTTTAGCTATACTGAACAAAGATATAAATGCAACATGTAAAGTGTTGGTCGCATGTTTCATGAAGTGAAATAGAAAAATTCCATACATTTTCCATATGCACAAAAAGCTTATTTCTGTCAAATTTTGTGCACAAATTTGTTTACATCCCTGTTAGTGAGCATTTCTCCTTTGCCAAGATAATCCATCCACCTGACAGTTGTGTCTTATCAAGAAGCTGATTAAACAGCATGATCATTACACAGGAGCACCTTGTGCTGGGGACAATAAAAAGCCACTCTAAAATGTACAGTTCTGTCCCACTACACAATGCTACAGATGTCTCAAGTTTTGAGGGAGCGTGCAATTGGCATGCTGGCTGCAGGAATGTCGAACAGAGCTGTTTTAGAGAATTTGGCAGTTTATCCAACCGGCCTCCAACCGCACACCACGTGTAACCACGCCAGCCCAGGACCACATCTGGCTTCTTCACTTGCGGGATCGTCTGAGGAGGGGGAGGGGGGGTGCTGAGGAGTACTTCTGTCTTTTGTGGGGAAAAACTCATTCCGATTGGCTGGGCCTGGCTCCTCAGTGGGTGGGCCTACGCCCTCCGAGGCCAACTCATGGCTGTGCCCCTGCCCAGTCATGTGAAATCCATAGATTAGGGCATAATACGTTTATTTAAATTGACTGATTTACTTCTCTGAAATTTAACTCAGTAAAATCTTGGAAATTGCTGCATGTTGCATTTATATTTTTGTTCAGTCTAGATGGGCGATCTCTTTCCCTGTTAGCGTGTTAGCATTTATCACAGGGATATCAGCGAGACACTGGCTATATCTCAGAGTCAGACACTTATCATTATGAACACACAGACTCAGCTGGGACAGACTGATAACTGGGATAAGTACTGCTGAGAGAAGAGCAACACTTCAACACCTTCATTTAATAAACAGAGTGGAGTTGAGAGGACAATCTTACCCAAAAGACAGTGTGAACCACACGATGGCCAGTTTGATGGTGTTGTCTCTGACCGGGTAGTTGAAACATTTCATGAACGTTAACCAGATCTAAACAGAGTAAATGAGAGAGAGAGAGATGGAAATAGGGAGAGGGTGATAAATTCATTCATCATAATGCTTTCATGTCATCTGGGAATCGGACTCCTACCCCTCTGAGTTCGGTCCTGATCCTGAAGAGGACTTTGGCCACAGGGTTGGCTGAGTCTGACTGCATCTCCACCAACTCATCCAGATGCTTAGGAAGCTTTATCCTGTTCACCTACAGTACAGGGGTAGACACAGTCAATGTGTGTGTGTATTTGTGATAGATAGATAGATAGATAGATAGATAGATAGATAGATAGATAGATAGATAGATAGATAGATAGATAGATAGATAGATAGATAGATAGATAGATAGATAGATAGATAGATAGATAGATAGATAGATAGATAGATAGATAGATAGATAGATAGATAGATAGATAGATAGATAGATAGATAGATAGATAGATAGATAGATAGATAGATAGATAGATAGATAGATAGATAGATAGATGGATGGATGGATGGATGGATGGATGGATGGATGGATGGATGGATGGATGGATGGATGGATGGATGGATGGATGGATGGATGGATGGATGGATGGATGGATGGATGGATGGATGGATGGATGGATAGATAGATAGATAGATAGATAGATAGATAGATAGATAGATAGATAGATAGATAGATAGATAGATAGATAGATAGATAGATAGATAGATAGATAGATAGATAGATAGATAGATAGATAGATAGATAGATAGATAGATAGATAGATAGATAGATAGATAGATAGATGGATGGATGGATGGATGGATGGATGGATGGATGGATGGATGGATGGATGGATGGATGGATGGATGGATGGATGGATGGATGGATGGATAGATAGATAGATAGATAGATAGATAGATAGATAGATAGATAGATAGATAGATAGATAGATAGATAGATAGATAGATAGATAGATAGATAGATAGATAGATAGATAGATAGATAGATAGATAGATAGATAGATAGATAGATAGATAGATAGATAGATAGATAGATAGATAGATAGATAGATAGATAGATAGATAGATAGATAGATAACACAATTAGATCCAACCAAATCATGAGAAAACAAAGAGATAATTACTTGACACATTGGAAAGAATTAACAAAAAAACAGAGCAAACTAGAATGCTATTTGGCCCTAAACAGAGAGTACACAGTGGCAGAATACCTGACCACTGTGACTGACCCAAACTTAAGGAAAGCTTTGACTGTGTACAGACTCAGTGAGCATAGCCTTGCTATTGAGAAAGGCCGCCGTGGGCAGACTTGGCTCTCAAGAGAAGACTATGTGCACACTGCCCACAAACTGATGTGGAAACTGAGCTGCACTTCCTAACCTCCTGCCAAATGTATGACCATATTAGAGACACATATTTCCCTCAGATTATACAGATCCACAAAGAATTTGAAAACAAAACCAATTTTGATAAACTCCCACATCTACTGGGTGAAATACCACAGTGTGCCATCACAGCAGCAAGATTTGTGACCTGTTGCCACAAGAAAAGGGCAACCAGTGAAGAACAAACACCATTGTATATACAACCCTTATTTATGTTTATTTATTTTCCCTTTTGTACTTTAACTATTTGCACATCGTTACAACACTGTATATAGACATATGACATTTGAAATGTCTTTATTCTTTTGAAACTTCTGTGAGTGTAGTGTTAACAGTACATTTTTATTGTTTATTTCATTTTTGTTTATTATCTACTTCACTTGCTTTGCCAATGTAAACATATGTTTCCCATGCCAATAAAGCTATTGAATTGAATTGAGAGAGAGACAGAGAGCGAGAGAGAGAGAGAGCGAAAGAGAGAAAGAGAGACGGACAAACAGACAAAACAGACAGACAGACAGACAGACAGACAGACAGACAGACAGACAGACAGGCAGGCAGGCAGGCAGGCAGGCAGGCAGGCAGGCAGGCAGGCAGGCAGGCAGGCAGGCAGGCAGGCAGGCAGGCAGACAGGCAGACAGACAGACAGACAGACAGACAGACAGACAGACAGACAGACAGACAGACAGACAGACAGACAGACAGACAGACAGACAGACAGACAAGTGCGAGCAAGCAAGAGAGAGAGAGGTACTGTATACTCACAGTAAAGACTTTCTCTGGTTCTCCGCGGGCCCTCATGTTGGTGTCGTGGATCTGTTTCAGCACCATCCAGGCCTCGTCATGTTTACCCATCTATACACAGAGAGGAGGGTTACACACACACACACACACACACACACACACACACACACACACACACACACACACACACACACACACACACACACACACACACACACACACACACACACACACACACACACGCACACACACACACTCCTTACCTCTAGGAAAAACCGTGGGCTCTCAGGTATGAAGGTGAGTGCTACAACAGCACACACACAGGGCAGAGCACACACCACCACAAACACTCTCCAACTGTGGAACTGGTAAGCCGAGCCCATACTGAAACTCCAACCTGCACACACAAACAGAAACCACGAATCAGATACAAGCAAAATTAGCACAGAAATACAAATTCCATGCCTAATATGACGTATTTTTGTAAAAAGTATGAAGGTCTGAAAATCTTAAAGTGCCACCAAGCACCCTTAAATCATCAACCTGTTTCATTATTGTCTCTTATGAGGAAACACACACTTCTATTTTCCACATGAGATGCAGCATGTTGATGGTAATGAGAATGACTAGAGGCTGAAGAACACCATATGGTGAAGAGAACGGGAGAGAAAGAGAGAGAGAGAAGGAGAGAGAAAGACAAAGCGTTGGGTTCAATTCTTATTGGAGGCATTCAGTGAGACTAATTGATACAGCAATCTCTGAGGACAGCAAAGCAAGAACTCAGGTAACAGCCTCAGTTAGCAACCACTGCACACACTACCTTTTCTCTCTCTCTCTCTCTCTCTCTCTCTCTCTCTCTCTCTCTCTCTCTCTCTCTCTCTCTCTCTCTCTCTTCCCTTCTTTTTCTTTGATTCCTCTCTGTCTTTTCTTCTCTGTATCTATTATTCTCTTTCTTACAGGAAGGAATGTAGGCCGACAGCACATAAAGTATATCTTCAGCATCCCCTGAACAGAATGAAAATAAAGACACACAGCAAGCAGACAGCTGGTGATTTTACAGTCAGTGTATGGGTGGTATTCTGGCTTGCCCCTGGGGTGGAGGGAGAAAGCCACAGAGCTGTCATAGAATAGAATACATAAAAATATTATCAATTTATTCTATTTAATAAGTAAATCAATCCATGGATTCTATTTCTATGGTTATGGCAGGGAGATAGCAGAAGTGTAAGGGGGAGTTATGGTGATATCACAGTATTGTAAACCAAATCATGTCTGTTTGAGGGTTGTTGGTGTGTGTGTGTGTGTGTGTGTGTGTGTGTGTGTGTGTGTGTGTGTGTGTGTGTGTGTGTGTGTGTGTGTGTGTGTGTGTGTGTGTGTGTGTATCCCATGGGGATGCGTTAGATTCTACCAGTACAAATCTCATTAGGAGAATTATAATGGACTGGAGGGTATGGCTGACTGACTCACACACACATATGCACACGTACAGGCATCCGCGCGCACACACACACAGCAAGATTTATTGAGCTACGCTATGCAGAATAACGCAATGTCACACCACACACACATACACACCTGCAGTATCCTTGGTCTCAGCGCATTGCCCACGACCAATGTTAAATCACTGAGCAAATTTCAGGTCTGCTGAGTGCAAACTTGAACGTTGTGAAAATTCTGTGCAACTTCCAGCGCACACTTACTGTGAACACTGAGGCTGTACCCGCTTTAAGTTATTATTATTATTATAATATTTTTTTTACCTCCTTTTTCTCCCCAATTTCGATCTTGTCTCATCGCTGCAACTCCCCAACGGGCTTGGGAGGTGAAGGACGGATCATACGTCCTCCGAAACATGACCCGCCAAACGCTTCTTAACACCCGCACGCTTAACCCGGAAGCCAGCTGCACCAATGTGTCAGTCGAAACACAGTTCGAACTGACAACCGAGGTCAGCCTGCAGACGCCCGGCCCACCACAAGGAGTCGCTAGAGCGCGATGAGCCAAGTAAAGCACGCCCGGCCAAACCCTCCGATAACCCGGACGACGCTGGGCCAATTGTGTGCCGCCCTTATGGGACTTCCGATCACGTCCGGTTGTGACACTGCCTGGGATCGAATCCAGGACTGTAGTAACGCCTTTGGCACTGTGATGCCTTAGATTGCTGCGCCACTTGGGAGGCCCTTAACCTGTTTATCCACTTGTCCTTCAGACAAGGAGGTGACTGAAATGTTATTGTGTTGTTTGACGCAAGAAATCACTTTACAAAACAAAAAAATGCATCATTATTCCCATAGCATTATAACAGAGAATCAGGAAAATTATGCTACCCTCTGCCTACTGGCTACTTAGCTTTTTCAAGCCTGTCTCAAAACACAACATTGGCCTTTTAAAACAAAAAAAAGCTCTTTACATGAAGCTGGTTGAGAGAATGGCAGGAGTGTGCAAAGCTGTCATCCAGGCAAAGGTTGGCTACTTTGAAGAATCTAAAATCTAAAATATATTTTGACTTGTTTAATACTTTTTTGGTTACAACATGATTCCATATTTGTTATTCCATAGTTTTGATGTCTTCACTATTATTCTACAATGTAGAAAATAGTACAAATAAAGAAAAACCCTTGAATGAGTAGCTGTGTCCAAACTTTTGACTGGTACTGTATATTCTTTGTATTAGTATGTTAGACATTTACTGTACAGCTGGAGCTAGAAACACAAGCATTTCACTTCTATCTGCTTTAAAGGAGTAGTTCACTATTTTACAACTTGATGTTAGAAGGTTCCTCGCCCTGAAAGTAGTCTACAGGAGAAACTGTAATCCATGGTTTAGTTCAAGGGTGTAACTTTGTGTTGGATTTTGGGGGGATTAGGGTCAATGAGTTTCCGTTGTCAACACCGCTGTAGGGGGATCCGGCGGTACAGTATGCAGCCGGATCTACTAATCCCCACATGGGAGATAAAAAAACATTAAAAAGCTGTGAAATTGTTATTTCTGGTTAATTTTGAAGTGAAAATACATCATAAAATGTGCTGATAAATTGGTCAATATACTACAATCACAATGGAAACACCAATATTTTTCTATATTACTTTAAACTGTGTTCTTACTCTTAACAGTTCAGAAAGTCACCAACACAACCCTTATTTAACTACATTTACATGTCTAAAACTATTATTCTATTTATGTACCCAGCATTACGCTTGGCTAGTACATGGTCTTGAATAACTCATTTCTTATACCCAATTAACTTAAAATGAGTCGAGGGAATCTGAGTCCACAAACTTTTTAGTTGGTTACACAATTTAATTGCAGTGTTAATTCATAAAATATTTCAGTGACAGTCAAACTACACTACATGACCAAAAGTATGTGGACACCTGCTCGTCGAACATCTCATTCTAAAATCATGGGCATTCATATGGAGTGTCCTCCCTTTGCTGCTATAACAGCTTCCTCTCTCCACTCCATTCAGCCACAAGAGCATTAGTGAGGTCGGGCACTGATGCTGGGCGATTAGGCTTGGCTCGCAGTCAGCGTTCCAATTCATCCCAATGTTTTTTTTAATTTTTTAATTTTTTAATTTATTTTATTTTATCCCATTCTCTCCCCAATTTTCGTGGTATCCAATCGCTAGTAATTACTATCTTGTCTCATCGCTACAACTCCCGTACGGGCTCGGGAGAGACGAAGGTCGAAAGCCATGCGTCCTCCGAAGCACAACCCAACCAAGCCGCACTGCTTCTTAACACAGCGCGCCTCCAACCCGGAAGCCAGCCGCACCAATGTGTCGGAGGAAACACCGTGTACCTGGCCCCCTTGGTTAGCGCGCACTGCGCCCGGCCCGCCACAGGAGTCGCTGGAGCGCGATGAGACAAGGATATCCCTACCGGCCAAACCCTCCCTAACCCGGACGACGCTATGCCAATTGTGCGTTGCCCCACGGACCTCCCGGTCGCGGCCGGCTGCGACAGAGCCTGGGCGCGAACCCAGAGACTCTGGTGGCGCAGTTAGCACTGCGATGCAGTGCCCTAGACCACTGCGCCACCCGGGAGGCCCATCCCAATGGTTTTTGATGAGGTTGAGGTCAGGGCTCTGTGCAGGCCAGTCAAGTTCTTCCACGCAGATCTCACCAAGCAATTTCTGTATGGACCTCGCTTTGTGGATGGGGGCATTGTCATGCTGAAACAGGAAAGGGCCTTCCCCAAACTATTGCCACAAAGCGCACACCACCCACCACTTCCGAGTATATTACTCGCTAATGTCCAGTCCCTAGTTAACAAAGTCGACAAAATTAGGGCAAGAGTTGCTTTCCAAAGAGTTATCTGTGATTGTAACATGCTCCATTTCACGGAGACATGGCTAGCTAGGGACATAGAATTTAGGTAGCCTTGTTCGCAAATTGTATCAGCATATCGATTGCAGTTCACGAGCGAGTAACATGCTCAACCACTGATACTCGAACTTCCGCGATGCATACAAGGCCCTCCCCCACCCTCCTTTTTGCAAATCTGACCATGACTCCATCTTGTTGCTCCCCTCCTTTAGGCAGAAAGTAAAACAGGAAGTGCCCGTGCATAGGTCTATCCAATGCTCATCCTCAACACTGGGGCCCCACAAGGCTGCGTTCTCAGCCCTCTCCTGTACTCCCTGTTCACCCACGACTGCGTGGCCATGCACGCATCCAACTCAATCATCAAGTTTGCGGACGACACTACAGTGGAGGGCTTGATTACCAACAACGACGAGACGGCCTTACAGGGAGGAGGTGAGGGCCCTCGGAGTGTGGTGTCAGGAAAATATCCTCTCACTCAATGTCAGCAAAACAAAAGAAATTATCATGGACTTCAGGAAACAGCAAAGGGAGCAATGCCCTGTCCACATCGACAGGACAGCAGTGGAGAAGGTGAAAAGTTTTAAGTTCCTCGGTGTACATATCATCGACAAACTGAAATGGTCCACGCACACAGGTGAAGAAGGCTTGACACCAAAAACCCTCACTAACTTTTACAGGTGCACATTTGAGAGCATCCTGTCGGGCTGTATCACCGCCTGGTACGGCAACTGCACCACCAACAACCGCAGGGCTCTCCAGAGGGTGGTGTGGTCTGCACAACGCATCAACGGGGGCAAACGACCTGCCCTCCAGGACACCTACAACACCCGATGTCACAGGAAGGCAAAAAAGATCATCAAGGACAAAAACCACCCGAGCCACTACCTGTTCACCCCGCTATCATCCAGAAGGCAAGGTCAGTACAGGTGCATCAAAGCTGGGACAGAGAGATTGAAAAACAGCTTTTATCTCAAGGCCATCAGATTGTTAAACAGCCAACACCAGCACAGAGAGGCGGCTGCCTACCTACAGACTTGATATCATTGGCCACTTTAATAAATGGAACACTAGTCACTTTAATAATGCCATTTTAAGAATGTTTACATATCTCGCATTACTCATCTCATATGTATATACTGTATACTGTATCCTTCACTATCTATTCTTTACTATCTATTGCATCTTAGCCGCTCTGTCAGTGCTCATCCATATATTTTATACTTATATATCCTCATCCCATTCCTTTACTAGATGGTGTGTATTAGGGATTGTTGTGGAATTGTTAGATATTACCTGTTAGATACTGCTGTATCGTTGGATCTATAGTAGAAGCATAAGCATTTCGCTACACTCGCAATAACATCTGCTAACCATGTGTATGTGACCAATAACATTTGATTTGATTTGAAAGTTGGAAGCACAGAATCGCCTAGTATGTCATTGTATGCTGTGACGTTAAGATTTCCTTTCACTGGAACAAGGCGACCTAGCTCAAACCATGAAAAACAGCCCCAGACCATTTTTCCTCCTCCACCAAACTTTACAGTTGGCACTATGCATTCGAGCAGGTAGCGTTCTCCTGTCATCTGCCAAACCCAGATTCACTCCAGCATTTCCACTGCTCCAGAGTTCAATGGCGGCAAGCTTTACACCACTTCAGCCAACGCTTGGCTTTGCACATGGCAATCTTAGGCTTGTGTGTGGCTGCTTGGCCATGGAAACCCATTTAATGAAGCTCCCAATGAACAGTTATTGTGCTGATGTTCCTTCCAGAGGCAGTTTGGAGTGTTGCAAAAGAGGACAGATGATCTTTACGTGCTAGGTGCTTCAGCACTCAGCGGTCCTGTTCTGTGAGCTTGTGTGGCCTACCACTTTGCGGCTGAACCGTTGTTTCTCCTAGACGTTTCCACTTCACAAAATTATACCACTTACAGTTGACCGGGGCAGCTCTAGCAGGGCAGAAAATTCACAAACTGACTTGTTGGAAAGGTGGCATCCTATGACAGTGCCACATTGAAAGTCACTGAGCTCTTCAGTAAGGCCATTCTACTGCCAATGTTTGTCTATGGAGATTGCATGGCTTTGTGCTTGATTTTATACACCTGTCAGCAACGGGTGTGGCTGAAATAGCCACATCCATAATTTGAAGGGGTGTCCACATACTTTTGTATATATAGTGTATAGCCCTTTAATATGGATCAAGCGTATGGCATAATGCATAGAAGAAACTCATTGTCATTCAACAAACATACACAATCAATAACAGTCATTATAAACCGGGTGGTTCGAGCCCTGAATGCTGATTGGCTGAAAGCTGGGGTATATCAGACCGTATACCACAGGTATGACCAAAAAGGACTTTTTACTGTTGTAATTACGTTGGTAACCAGTTTATCTGCTTTGTGTCATTGTTGAGCGCAGCCACATCTTCAACCTCCATGACAACCAAATGAAATCAGAATGCAGGCAACAACATTTATTATAGCCCTCGGGCTAGAGTCAGCCAAGATGAGGAGTTGAACTGATAGTTCCAATCCTGTGTGCAACGTAACTTGCTGTGCAACATGCTTTACCAGACTGCCTTATAACTCACTCACCTGATGACCTGTTAGTTCTCTCCCTGTGCCTCAACATGGGCAGGGATCTCCCTCTCCTAACTGTCTCTGACCCCCCGCCATGAAATCCAAATGAAATCAGAATGCAGGCAACAACTGTTTTGTTATAGCACTTACTTGGGCTACTGTCAGTAAAGATGAGGAATTGAACTGATAGTGCTTTATAACTCAAATTCTCACCTGATAACCTGTTCATCCTCTCCCTGCTTCAACACGGACGGTGCTCTCTCTCTCTCACTCACTATATTGCTCTCTCTCTCTCTCACTCACTATATTGCTCTCTCTCTCTCTCACTCACTATATTGCTCTCTCTCTCTCACTCACTATATTGCTCTCTCTCTCTCACTCACTATATTGCTCTCTCTCTCTCTCACTCACTATATTGCTCTCTCTCTCTCACTCACTATATTGCTCTCTCTCTCTCACTCACTATATTGCTCTCTCTCTCTCACTCACTATATTGCTCTCTCTCTCTCTCTCACTCACTATATTGCTCTCTCTCTCTCACTCACTATATTTCTCTCTCTCTCTCACTCACTATATTGCACTCGCTCTCTCACTCACTATATTGCTCTCTCTCTCTCTCTCTCTCACTCACTATATTGCTCTCTCTCTCTCACTCACTATATTGCTCTCTCTCTCTCACTCACTATATTGCTCTCTCTCTCTCACTCACTATATTGCTCTGTCTCACTCACTCACTCACTATATTGCTCTCTCTCTCTCACTCACTATATTGCTCTCTCTCTCTCACTCACTATATTGCTCTCTCTCTCTCACTCACTATATTGCTCTCTCTCTCTCACTCACTATATTGCTCTCTCTCTCTCACTCACTATATTGCTCTCTCTCTCTCTCTCACTATATTTCTCTCTCTCTCACTCACTATATTGCTCTCTCTCTCTCTCACTCACTATATTGCTCTCTCTCTCTCACTCACTATATTGCTCTCTCTCTCTCACTCACTATATTGCTCTCTCTCACTCACTCACTCACTATATTGCTCTCTCTCTCTCACTCACTATATTGCTCTCTCTCGCTCACTCACTATATTGCTCTCTCTCTCTCTCACTCACTATATTGCTCTCTCTCTCTCACTCACTATATTGCTCTCTCTCTCTCACTCACTATATTGCTCTCTCTCTCTCACTCACTACATTGCTCTCTCTCTCTCACTCACTATATTGCTCTCTCTCACTCTCACTCACTATATTGCTCTCTCACTCTCACTCACTATATTGCTGTCTCTCTCTCACTCACTATATTGCTCTCCCACTCTCACTCACTATATTGCTCTCTCTCTCTCACTCACTATATTGCTCTCTCTCGCTCACTCACTATATTGCTCTCTCTCTCTCTCACTCACTATATTGCTCTCTCTCTCTCACTCACTATATTGCTCTCTCTCTCTCTCACTCACTATATTGCTCTCTCTCTCACTCACTATATTGCTCTCTCTCTCTCACTCACTATATTGCTCTCACTCTCTCACTCACTATATTGCTCTCTCTCACTCTCACTCACTATATTGCTCTCCCACTCTCACTCACTATATTGCTCTCTCTCTCTCACTCACTATATTGCTCTCTCTCACTCACTCACTATATTGCTCTCTCTCTCTCACTCACTATATTGCTCTCTCTCACTCACTTTGAGCCCAGCCATAATCATATGATCATCTACAATTATCACATGACAAAAATGGCTGGCCTTAACAATGATGGTGTTAGCTTATTAACATGAATTCAATTGTACTTTTCTAAGCTAAATTAATGATTTACTGTCTGGTAATAGGTATAGCTAGCAATCCGACTACATAGTACCTGTTTATTGTGAATTGTACAGTGTAGCTTACAGCCCTCTGCACTCTCACCAAAAATATTTGTCCTGCATTTTTCTCCTCTTTGGCATGAAGGGCACTAGCTACCTTTTCACTAGGGTGAACACTGACCCTTTGAGTGCTGCTTATCTGAAACTGCAATTGAAAAGGAAAAGGGGAAGATCCAGATACTGTGCTGGCTTTGGTCAAAGATGTTTATTACCAACCCAAGATAGACCACAGCCTGTCATTTCCAATGGGAGCAAATTAATCATAGTGGGCAGAACAAGCAAAGAGGTAGTGAGATCATATTGTCACATTCTAGCATGTATTCACATATTTCTGTCAGGAAACACCTACTCTGTGATGTGCGTGTGTGCAATAACCCAATTCGCCCTTGCACTCTTTCTAAAAAATGCCATTTCTTAAAACTTTGGCAAAGGGTAAAGTCTACAAAACTTAGTCCACTCTGTTCATAACATATGCTAGTTTTGGGACAGAACACTGTGTTGAGATCAAATGTTTCATTGATGAGAAAATTAGCAGAATGTCGGGCAAGATCCATCTCGCTCCACCTTCTCCCACTGTTGGCCACTGGTCTTCCTCTCATCACCAAATTTGGCCAGATGCTTCAGATGTATACATCCAGTGAAACATCTGGCTCACTCTTCCATCTGTGCTTTGGTGCTAGCTTAGCTAGCTAGCTAATGTTAGCCTAGCTAAAATAGCCAACTTAGCATTGGGTCACTCGGTATAAAACAGTTTTTTACACAATCTTATCTCATCAGCAATAGTTTGCTAGTTAAACAACAACATAGGAATACATTTATGAAATGTTCATGAACTTTTACTCGTTTGGAAACTCTCAAAACATTTATACATTGGAGCGCTCATGAATATAGCTGCGCTACCTCTCCTCAGCAAACACCACAAAGAGAAAAAGAGAGCGTAGTGCATGCTGTTGAACTGTCACTGCAGACCAACGCAATACATTGGGCAGGCTGCCTCCTCATAAAATTAGAAACTGAGTCACTGTGGTGCAAAGCCACATAAAGCCATTAGCTGCCTGCCACTTTACAGTGGGGATGTTTTTCCAATCAAACTCATCATATTATATTATTGGGGGAGTCAAATTGACCTGTTTCTAATATTGGGGGGCGGGGGGTTTCAGTTTTTCTTTAATCAGCCATGACAAACTTCAGCTAACTTTAGCCACCGCTAGCTAAAAATCTATCGAAGTGATGGGTACATGTAAAAAAAAAAAAAAAAAAATCACCTTTTGGTATCATCAAACCAAATGTGGAGTTGACTTCAGGTGGTTTGGAAATGATATATAAAAATGATACTTCACGTACAAAACATTACGGCTGTGAGGTTACGCCACGCCCCTCAACTTAATTCAGCAAACACACATACACATACACACACCAACACTGAGGTTTTCCAGGAAGAGGAGTCCTGCAGCCCCTGGCTAGCAGCAGTCAATGAAGAGTCCACTGCGGCGGAACCTACGACACACACACGGCTGCTTCACACACACACACACACACACACGGCTGCTACACACAGAGAGACCAAGGTGTTAACGGTGTGTGGTGCGTGTGTGTGTGTGAAGACATGTCGTGTGTTTTATGACGAGTGCTTTTTTATCTTCTGTCCTCAACAGTCTTTTATAGTAAATCAATGACTTCACTGAAAATTCTACACCTGCCTACACCCACACCCACCACATTGCATACACCACCATGCATTCACCACACCTCTTCAATCACCCCCCCCCCCCCCCTTCGTCTCTATCCTTCATTTGCTCTCCTTTTCTCTCTCTTCACCAGTCTTTCTTTTTCCTGTTCACGTTCTCCCTCGTCCCTTCTCTCTCTCTCTCCCCCTGTCTCTCCCACTCTGTTTTTCTTTATCGATCACGCTCTGTCCCTCCCTCCCTCGCTCTGTTTTTCCTTCACCCGTTAAATATCCCTGACACCGCCCACATAAATCATCTTCACTTATCCACCTCTCCTTCCCTCGTGCTTTTTCTTTCCTTCCTTTTCCTCTTTTCATTCCCCTCCGTCTCTCCTTCTCTTTTCTAACTGTTGGCCCTCTCTCCTCTATTCTGTCCTTTCTTTCTTGGATCCCCTCTCTTTCTCTCTTGCTTCCCTCTTCTCTAGCTTTGGTTGCTGTTAAATATACTTGTCCATTCTAGGATACGGGTTGCAGCCCGTTCAGGCCTAAGTTGCTAATGTCAATCATGTGACAAATGTAACTTGCCTTAGAACGGTTATTATTGGTGAACTAAGTGAGTCACTCAGATAATCCTGCACCTGATAGGAGGACAGGGCTGTCAGTCACTCACCATAGTGTGGTATGATGAGCCAAGCCATGGCTGAGGCGTAGATCCCTCCTATCATCCAGAACATGCAGAGCCAGCTCAGGTGCTCTCCTCTCTTCTCCCTCGCCAGGAACTCAGCAAAGTAGGGGAACACGATGGGCACAGCCCCACCAATCCTGCACGGGGACATGGGAAACATAGTCAGCACTATATGGACAAATTAACTGCGAAACGTAGGGTCCATTTTTGGAGTGCCCCTTTTGTCCCTTTTGTCCGGTCATTGGTGTTGTATGTGTGTTTGTGTGAGCAGTTCGGGAAACATGGCTGCTCTCATCTAACGCAATGGGATTGAGTCTGGAGAGAGAAACAGAAAGACAGAACGAGATAAATAAAGAGTTAGAGAGAGAGAGAGTTAGAGAGAGAGAGAGTTAGAGAGAGAGAGAGGGAGCGAAATAGAGAGAGAGAGAGAGAGAGTTAGAGAGTTAGAGAGAGAGAGAGAGAGAGAGAGAGAGGGAGAGAGTTAGAGAGAGAGAGAGAGAGAGAGAGAGAGAGAGAGAGAGAGAGAGAGAGAGAGAGAGAGAGGGAGAGAGAGAGAGAGAGAGAGAGAGAGAGAGAGTTAGAGAGTTAGAGAGAGAGAGAGGGAGAGAGTTAGAGAGAGAGAGAGAGAGAGAGAGAGAGAGTTAGAGAGAGAGAGAGAGAGAGAGAGTTAGAGAGAGAGAGAGTTAGAGAGAGAGAGAGAGTTAGAGAGAGTTAGAGAGAGAGAGAGAGAGAGAGAGAGAGAGAGAGTGCAAAATCAATAGGCCAGCAGTTAGCAGCCAAACAGCCTTTCATCTGGTCACATTGGCAACACAGTACAACAGACATCAAACTATTAATAGATTGCTATTTATCCGCAGAGGTGTAAAGTACTTTGGTAAAACTACTGTAAAGTACTACTTAAGTAGTTTTTTGGGGTATCTGTACTTTACGATTCATATTTTACTTCACTACATTCCTAAAGAAAATAATGTCCATTTTACGTACTTATCAAGAGAACATCCCTGGTCATCCCTACTGCCTCTGATCTGGAGGACTCACGAAACACAAATGCTTTGTTTGTAAATTATGTCGGAGTGTATAAAAACAACTACCTTATACACATAAGTGTAAAGGAATGAATAAGGAATGAATAATCCATATAAAAATATATGGATAAGCGATGGCCGAACGGAATAGGCAAGATGCAGTAGATGGTATAGAGTACAGGATATACATATGAGATGAGTAATGTAAGGTATGTAAACATTATTTAAAGTTGCATTGTTTAAAGTGGTTAGTGATACATTTACGATGTCCAATTTTTTATTACTAAAGTGGCTAGAGATTGAGTCAGTATGTTGGCAGCAGCCACTCAATGTTAGTGATGGCTGTTCAACAGTCTGATGGCCGTTCAACAGTCTGATGGCCTTATGATAGAAGCTGTTTTTCAGTCTCTCGGTCCCAGCTTTGGTGCACCTGTACTGACCTCGCCTTCTGGATGATAGCGGGGTGAACAGGCAGTAGCTCGGGTGGTTGTTGTCCTTGATGATCTTTTTGGCCTTCCTGTGACATCAGGTGGTGTAGGTGTCCTGGAGGGAAGGTAGTTTGCCCCCGGTGATGCGTTGTGCAGACCTCACTACCCTCTGGAGAGCCTTACGGTTGTGGGCGGAGCAGTTGCCATACCAGGCGGTGATACAGCCCGACAGGATGCTCTCGATTGTGCATCTGTAAAAGTTTGTGAGCGTTTTTGGTGACAAGCTGAATTTCTTCAGCCTCCTGAGGTTGAAGAGGAGCTGTTGCGCCTTCTTCACCACGCTGTCTGTGTGGGTGGACCATTTCAGTTTGTCCGTGATGTGTACGCCGAGGAACTTAAAACGTTCCACCTTCTCCACTACTGTCCCGTCGATGTGGATAGGGGGGTGCTCCCTCTGCTGTTTGCTGAAGTCCACGATAATCTCCTTTGTTTTGTTGACATTGAGTGTGAGGTTATTTTCCTGACACCACACTCCGAGGGCCCTCACCTCCTCCCTGTAGGCCGTCTCGTCGTTGTTGGTAATCAAGCCTACCACTGTAGTGTCATCTGCAAACTTGATGATTGAGTTGGAGGCATGCATGGCCACGCAGTCATGGGTGAACAGGGAGTACAGGAGGGGGCTGAGAACGCACCCTTGTGGGGCCCCAGTGTAGAGGATCAGCGGGGTGGAGATGTTGTTTCCTACCCTCAACACCTGGGGGCGGCCCGTCAGGAAGTCCAGGACCCAGTTGCACAGGGCGGGGTCGAGACCCAGGGTCTTGAGCTTAATGACGAGTTTGGAGGGTACTATGGTGTTAAATGATGAAAAGAATCATGGCCTCTAAACCTTCAAGCTGCATTCTGGACCCTATTCCAACTAAACTACTGAAAGAGCTGCTTCCTGTGCTTGGCCCTCCTATGTTGAACATAATAAACGGCTCTCTATCCACCGGATGTGTTCCAAACTCACTAAAAGTGGCAGTAATAAAGCCTCTCTTGAAAAAGCCAAACTTTGACCCAGAAAATATAAAAAAGTATCGGCCTATATCGAATCTCCCATTCCTCTCAAAAATTTTAGAAAAAGCTGTTGCGCAGCAACTCACTGCCTTCCTGAAGACAGTCAATGTATACGAAATGCTTCAGTCTGGTTTTAGACCCCATCATAGCACTGAGACTGCACTTGTGAAGGTGGTAAATGACCTTTTAATGACGTCAGACCGAGGCTCTGCATCTGTCCTCGTGCTCCTAGACCTTAGTGCTGCTTTTGATACCATCGATCACCACATTCTTTTGGAGAGATTGGAAACCCAAATTGGTCTACACGGACAAGTTCTGGCCTGTTTTAGATCTTATCTGTCGGAAAGATATCAGTTTGTCTCTGTGAATGGTTTGTCCTCTGACAAATCAACTGTAAATTTCGGTGTTCCTCAAGGTTCAGTTTTAGGACCATAATATGCCTAATATGGCGGCTATATTTGTGTCTTGATTGGGCTCTGAGCGCCGACTCAGATTATTGCATGGTTTGCTTTTTCCATAAAGCTTTTTTGAAATCTGACACAGCGGTTGCATTAAGGAGAAGTGCATCTAAAAGTCCATGCATAACTGTTGTATCTTTTAGCAATGTTTATTATGAGTATTCCTGTAAATTGATGTGGCTCTCTGCAAAATCAAAGGATGTTTTGTGACTTCTGAACGTAAGGCGCCAATGTAAACTCAGATTTCTGGATTAATATGAACTTTACCGAACAAAACATAGATGTATTGTGTAAAAAGAAGTTCTATGAGTGTCATCTGATGAAGATCATCAAAGGTTAGTGATTAATTTTATCTATATTTCTGCTTTTTGTGAATCCTCTCTTTGGCTGAAAATATGGCTGTGTTATTCTGTGAATAGGCACTCACCTAACATAATCGTTTGGTTTGCTTTCGTCGTAAAGCTTTTTTGAAATCGGACACTGTGGCTGGATTTACAACAAGTGTATCTTTAAAATGCTGTAAAATACATGTATGTTTGAGGAATTTTAATTATGGGATTTCTGTTGTTTTGAATTTGGCGCCCTGCACTTTCACTGGCTGTTGAAGAGGTGGGACGCTAACGTCTCACGTACCCTAGAGAGGTTAAGTCTTTATTGAAGACTCATTTCTTCAGTAGGTCCTATGATTGAGTGTAGTCTGGCCCAGGAGTGTGAAGGTGAACAGAAAGGCACTGGAGCAACGAACCGCCCTTGCTGTCTCTGCCTAGCCGGTTCCCCTCTCTCCACTGGGATTCTCTGCCTCTAACCCTATTACAGGGGCTGAGTCACTGGCTTACTGGTGCTCTTCCATGCCGTCCCTTGGAGGGGTGCGTCACTTGAGTGGGTTGAGTCACTGACGTGGTCTTCCTGTCTGGGTTGGCGCCCCACCCCTTGGGTTGTGCCGTGGCGGAGATCTTTGTGGGCTATACTCGGCCTTATCTCAGGATGGTAAGTTGGTGGTTGAAGATATCCCTCTAGTGGTGTGAGGGGTGTGCTTTGGCAAAGTGGGTGGGGTTATATCCTGCCTGTTTGGCCCTGTCCGGGGGTATCATCGGATGGGGCCACAGTGTCTCCTGACCCCTCCTGTCTCAGCCTCCAGTATTTATGCTGCAGTAGTTAATGTGTCGGGGGGCTAGGGTCAGTTTGTTATATCTGGAGGACTTCTCCTGTCTTATCCGGTGTCCTGTGTGAATTTAAGTATGCTCTCTCTAATTCTCAGTATTCTCTCTCAGTATTCTCTCAGTATTCTCTCTCTCTTTCTTTCTCTCTCTCGGAGGACCTGAGCCCTAGGACCATGCGTCAGGACTACCTGACATGATGACTCCTTGCTGTCCCCAGTCCACATGGCCTTGCTGCTGCTCCAGTTTCTACTGTTCTACCTGCGGATATGGAACCCTGACCTGTTCACCGGACGTGCTAAAAAAGCCAACTGACATTTACTCCTGAGGTGCTGACTTGCTGCACCCTCGATAACTACTGTGATTATTATTATTTGACCATGCTGGTCATTTATGAACATTTGAACATCTTGGCCATGTTCTGTTATAATCTCCACCCGGCACAGCCAGAAGAGGACTGGCCACCCCTCATAGCCTGGTTCCTCTCTAGGTTTCTTCCTAGGTTTTGGCCTTTCTAGGGAGTTTTTACTAGCCACCGTGCTTCTACACCTGCATTGCTTGCTGTTTGGGGTTTTAGGCTGGGTTTCTGTACAGCACTTTGAGATATCAGCTGATGTACGAAGGGCTATATAAATACATTTGATTTGATTTGATATATAAATCAATTTGATTTGAAATGCTGAGCTGTAGTCGATGAACAGCATTCTCACATAGGTATTCCTCTTGTCCAGATGGGTTAGGGCAGTGTGCAGTGTGCAGTGTGCAGTGTGCAGTGTGATTGCGTTTGCGTCGTCTGTGGACCTATTGGGGCGGTAAGCAAATTGGAGTGAGTCTAGGGTGTCAGGTAGGGTGGAGGTGATATGGTCCTTGACTAGTCTCTCAAAGCACTTCATGATGACGGAAGTGAGTGCTACGGGGCGATAGTCATTTATCTCAGTTACCTTAGCTTTCTTGGGAACAGGAACAATGGTGGCCCTCTTGAAGCATGTTGAATTAGTGTTTGTGTAATGGAAGGTACCAGGGAGAGATGGCTCGGGTTGAGAGGAACCTCATTTTGGGGGGGGGGCAAACCCTGGTTTCCTTACATTTAGAACAGTTTTCACAGCAGATACTGTCTACTGTGAATTATTAATTTCTTTCATACAAATTCTAACCTATTGACCCATTCCACACATCAGTTGTTTGTCATGAACATCCAGGAGGATGGACTTTGCTATAAAATACTGTGGCTTAGTCCTGGTGGTTGGGCTCTCCACGAATCACCTACGGGCAGGTCGTTGACTAGCTCCATTACTGCAGTAATTAAATAATTTTTTTGAAGAATTCTAAAAGTCTCTCCTTTCAGTAGAATAATTACCACGGCAATATTTCTGCAAATTATATTTACTTTTGATACTTAAGTATATTTAAAACCAAATACTTTTACTCAAGTAGTATTTTACTGGGTGACTCACTTTTACGTGAGTCATTTTCTATTTTAAGGTATATATCGATTTTTCCTCAAGTATCATTGGGTACTTTTTCCACCACTGTTGGTCTGTCTATTTCTGCTGCTTTTGTTGTTAGGGTCTCTATTGACGGGTTTGTTTGGGAAGGGAACAAAATGGAGACTTGTCTTGTGAATCTGAAAGTTACTTTTTCTTTCTTCTGTCTTATTGAGAATAGAGTGGAAGTGAGTATAAGCTACCTGTAAGTGTAGCAATTCTAGTGAAATGGTAGTAGGTACCATTCCTCTGACAAGTAGTGGAAACCACCAGCTGGTGGCTATTGAAGAGAGGAGAGAAGAGTCTTTAAATCGACATGGAAATAAAAGACAGGTATTGTATTAGATAGAACATGTTGAGGATAAGTAGGTCTGGTAGAGTGGAGCTGCAGTAAGGTGAAGTCTATGATACACACGCACGAACACACACGTGCACACAACACACACAGGCTTACACACACGCACACACATGCACACACAGCTGAGTGTAAATCCATTGTGTTGCTCTGTCCAAGTGAAACCCTGCTTTAGAAACAGTCCTATGATTTATGAATCCCCTGAGGTTAAAACAGGCTGTCTCAGATTCAATTACAGCTACTTTTAATGTAAACCCACCGGAGAGCCAGGACAGGCTATGAATAATCATGTGCAACAATCACCAGCTAATCGTGCAGAGAGTGTTTTAGCTAAGAGCAAAGGGCATATATTCTGTCAAAGTCTATATATCATCTGGTTATTCATCTTTTTGCAGACCTTTTTTTCCATTTTGCAAAAGTCTGTATGTAGTATCAATGTCTCTATTTTCTTGTTTACAGTTTTCTTCAATCGCTAACAAGCATCGGTCAATACTGAAGCCACTTTTTCAAAACTCGTCAGTCTGCATTACCAACATGCATCTTGGCCAAACAGCTAATCTCACCTCCAAAACTCACTCAAACCACCAAAACACTTCATACATGTCTCAAAAAAAGATCGTTCAACCATAACACTGGCAACAGTTCTCACTCAGAAAGCATACGTTGTCACTCATAACACACTGACCTACAAAACACTAATAGGGAGCATTACATAAATGGTGAACTTCTCTTTGAAGTTTGAATGATTTTTCACATAAATCAGTATTTCATTATAGAATAAGAATATCACCTTATCACTTTATTGACTGTAGTAAAGTATATGTAACAAGAATGAATCAGAAATGCAGCAATTTGTTTCAATAGCCTTTATTTGTTCTATATCTTCGCAAATAGTAATTTACTTGTGAAAAATAAAAGGTAAAAAATAAAAAATCCTGAAATTCCAGGGCTGAAATAATAATTACAACAAAAAAAACATCAACATGTAGTATAATCACTCATACTGTACAGTACTGTGAGGGTTCTAGTTCTCATCAACATGTATAGTATAATCACTCATACTGTACAGTACTGTGAGGGTTCTAGTTCTCATCAACATGTATAGTATAATCACTCATACTGTACAGTACTGTGAGGGTTCTAGTTCTCATCAACATGTATAGTATAATCACTCATACTGTACAGTACTGTGAGGGTTCTAGTTCTCATCAACATGTATAGTATAACACTCATACTGTACAGTACTGTGAGGGTTCTAGTTCTCATCAACATGTATAGTATAATCACTCATACTGTACAGTACTGTGAGGGTTCTAGTTCTCATCAACATGTATAGTATAACACTCATACTGTACAGTACTGTGAGGGTTCTAGTTCTCATCAACATGTATAGTATAACACTCATACTGTACAGTACTGTGAGGGTTCTAGTTCTCATCAACATGTATAGTATAATCACTCATACTGTACAGTACTGTGAGGGTTCTAGTTCTCATCAACATGTATAGTATAATCACTCATACTGTACAGTACTGTGAGGGTTCTAGTTCTCATCAACATGTATAGTATAATCACTCATACTGTACAGTACTGTGAGGGTTCTAGTTCTCATCAACATGTATAGTATAACACTCATACTGTACAGTACTGTGAGGGTTCTAGTTCTCATCAACATGTATAGTATAATCACTCATACTGTACAGTACTGTGAGGGTTCTAGTTCTCATCAACATGTATAATATAATCACTCATACTGTACAGTACTGTGAGGGTTCTAGTTCTCATCAACATGTATAGTATAATCACTCATACTGTACAGTACTGTGAGGGTTCTAGTTCTCATCAACATGTATAGTATAATCACTCATACTGTACAGTACTGTGAGGGTTCTAGTTCTCATCAACATGTATAATATAATCACTCATACTGTACAGTACTGTGAGGGTTCTAGTTCTCATCAACATGTATAGTATAACACTCATACTGTACAGTACTGTGAGGGTTCTAGTTCTCATCAACATGTATAGTATAATCACTCATACTGTACAGTACTGTGAGGGTTCTAGTTCTCATCAACATGTATAGTATAATCACTCATACTGTACAGTACTGTGAGGGTTCTAGTTCTCATCAACATGTATAGTATAACACTCATACTGTACAGTACTGTGAGGGTTCTAGTTCTCATCAACATGTATAGTATAATCACTCATACTGTACAGTACTGTGAGGGTTCTAGTTCTCATCAACATGTATAGTATAATCACTCATACTGTACAGTACTGTGAGGGTTCTAGTTCTCATCAACATGTATAGTATAACACTCATACTGTACAGTACTGTGAGGGTTCTAGTTCTCATCAACATGTATAGTATAATCACTCATACTGTACAGTACTGTGAGGATTCAAGTTCTCCCTCTCTCCTGCATTTGGCCACAAGTTCTCATCAACATTACATCGTATGTCTTCTCTGGCGATGCATCTTTGAAAGTATCTTCTGGAATGTCTAATCCAACCCTGGCAGTCTTCAGGAGAAATGTCTTCACACCCCGCATTCATGTCCAGTAAGGACATCTGGTCATGTGGATGGTGGTCTTCCACCTTCCACCTCCACGCAGAGAAAAACTCCTCTATGGGGTTTAGGAAGGGGGAGAATGGAGGCAGGAATAGAACTGACATCCTGGGATGTGCAGCAAGCCAGTCTGACTGCAGCAGAGTGGTGGAATGCCACATTATCCCACACAGCAATGAAGGTAGGGGAGTTTCTTGCCCCTCTCTCCTCCGCTGGCACAAGTTGATTATGCAGGTCCTCCAGAAAAGAAATGAGCCTCTCTGAATTGTAGGGGCCAATGAGTGGTTTGTGTAACAGCAAACCATCATTGGACAGTGCTGCACACATGGTGATGTTAGTGCCTCTCTGGCCTGGGACATCCACATTTGCTCTCTGTCCAATCACATTTCTTAACCTGCGGCGTGTTTTTGCCAGGTTGTAACCAGCTTCATCTACAAAGATGAATGTATGTGCAGTTTGCCTGGCTTCCATCTCCATTACTCTCTAAAATACAGTAAATCCACAGTTTTACAGTACTTTACATTATGCATAGCTGTGTATGTACCCTGTTTGGTTATTGAACAGACATCTTACCTGGACATATTGATACCGGAGTTCTTTCACACGTTCACCGTTTTTCTCAAAGGGTACAGTGTACAACTGCTTCATCCTTATTTTAGGTTACTCTAGGACTCTGGCAATTATCGTTGTGCTGACCGTATTCACATTCCCAAAAGTGATATTGTCTGCCTGCCAGCACTCTGTCCTGAATTTCACACAGTTTTATTTTATTGTTGCCAATTACCATGTCAACAATGGCAATTTCCTGCACATCTGATAATATTCTGCCTCTCCCTCCTGTGGGAGGCAACCTTTGGATCCTACTGAAAAACACAAAACAATCAATATATTTCAAAATGTCAGTACATGTAAAAATGTGAACATACTGTATTGTACTGTAATATGTAGTTCAATTATCATTGAAGGATGCACATCTCACCTGTTGTTTTGCTGGAAAATTCGTACTATTGATGCAACTGTTGAACGCTGCAGATTTGGTTGCACCCTTAAACCGGCCTCTCTCAAAGAGAGACCATGGTTTACAACATGGTCAATAATTGTGGCCCTTATCTCATCAGTGACCACCGCTCTTGGTCTTCCTCTCCTTTGTCCTCCACGCATTCTCCCTCTCCTGCCACTCTTCTTTCCCCACCAACCTGTCTTCCTTGATCCATGTTTCCAAACTAAATCATTCCGAAGCCGTCCTCTTTTGTCTGTATGGTAACGAGACTTAAAACAGGACAGGTAAGGCTTTCAGCTGAAATTGCAATCAGCTGCGTTCGGAATGATTCAATTTTCTGCTGAGATTTTCTATATGTTTCAATCTGGTTACTGCAGAAATGCACGACATTTGCCATCATTCTGTTTTGAATGTGTTTTTAACAGTTTTGGAAACAGTGTGTTAGCATTTGAAAACATGTGCTGCAAATATATAGTTTTGCAGGTGGTGAAGTATGAATGAGAAAAGAGTTCATGGATTTCGGAGAATGTGGTCATTGAATGCATTTTGTATGAAAGCAATGAAAAATGATTTACAGTTTGGTCCACATACACTTCTGTTTCGCTGACTGTGTGACAAGTTTTGACAATGTAACTTCAGTTTTGACCAATGCATCTTAGCAATGTTTTTATTTTATTTACTGAGGACAACAACAAAAGAAAATTCTTTCCACTGTCAAAGTCTGAGACATCTTGTGACCTATGAACCGACTTTTAATCAGTCATAAACAGAAACTTAAAGACATTTAGTCTGCTGTGAATGTTTAGCTAACATTTGTGTTTCTCTCTGTTCTTTCTGTCTTCCACTCAGGGGATGGGCTGATGCCAGACAGTTAGAATAACCTCCTGTCCTGTTCTCTGACTTTGGAGGACTACACCCTTAGAGAAAAGGATTCCAAAAGGGTTCTGCGGCTGTCCCCATAGGATAACTCTTTTTGGTTACAGGTTCCAGTTAGAAACCTCTATGGAAAGGGTTCTACATGGACCTCAAAAGAGTTCTACTTGGAACCAAAAAGGGTTCTCCTGTGGGGAGAGCCAAAGAACTCTTTCAGGTACTAGATATCACCTTTCTTTCTAAGAGTGTAGAGACATAGAGAGAGAGGGAGAGACATAGAGAGACAGAGAGAGAGGGAGACATAGAGAGGAAGACATAGAGAGGGAGATACAGACACACACAGACAGACAGACAGACAGACAGACAGACAGACAGACAGACAGACAGACAGACAGACAGACAGACAGACAGACAGACAGACAGACAGACAGACAGACAGACAGACAGACAGACAGACAGACAGACAGACAGACAGACAGACAGACAGACAGACAGACAGACAGACAGACAGACAGACAGACAGATATAGGGAGATATAGGGAGATATAGGGAGATAGAGTTATAGAAAGATAGAGAGAGATATAGACAGATAAAGAGAGATAGAGAGAGAGATAGAGAGACATAGAGAGAGATAGAGATTTAGAGAAATAGAGAGAGAAATAGAGAGAGATAGAGATTTAGAGAGGTAGAGAGAGATATAGAGATATAGAGAGAGAGAGATAAAGAGAGATATAAAGCTATATAGAGATATAGAGATATAGAGAGACATGGGGAGATATAGAGAGACATAGGGAGATATAGAGAGATAGAGAGAGATAGAGATATAGAGATATATAGAGAGATGTAGAGGTATAGAGAGATACAGAGAGATTTAGAGATATTTAGAGAGATAGAGATATAGAGAGATACAGAGATATCGAGATATAGAAATAGAGAGATGTAGAGATTTAGAGAGATATATAGAGAGATAGAAATATAGAGAGATATACTGTAGAAAGATAGAGATTTAGAGAGAGATATAGAGATATATAGAGAGATATACTGTAGAGAGATAGAGATATAGAGAGAGATATAGCAATATATAGAGATATAGAGACTTAGAGAGAGATATAGAGATATATATAGACATAGAGAGAGATATAGAGATATAGCGAGATATTGAGTGGAGGACCACTAACTCTCAACCAAGAACACAATGTCATCATGGAAGACTATTAGTGATGGAGAGTGTTCAAGAACAATTTAGTAGAACGTAATGGTGTTCTGGAAGAGCGAAGGGAAATGAACTGTTTTTCAAGACAGTGGGAAGCCACATTATAAAGGACTGTAATAGAGTAGAATAGAATAGAACACTGTATATTATAGTATAGTATAGTAGAATGGAATAGAAAAGAACACAACAGAGTAGAGTACAGTAGAGAAGAGTAGAGTATTTTAGAATAGTAGAATAGAATAGAAAAGAATAGAACAGAACAAATCAGACAACACTCACCCGAAGCCGGAGAGCATGCGGCAGAAGAGAAACATGCCGTACCCCTGGACGAAGGAGGAGAGGAAGGAGAAGAAGCCGTTGACCGACATAGCGATAAGCAGACACTGTTTACGGCCCACCTTGTCCGACAGACCCCCCCAGAAGAATGCCCCCATCATCATCCCCAGGTACACTATGCTGCCTGCAGAGAGGAGGGAGAGGGAGAGGAGCGAGATCGAAAGAAAAAAAAAGAGAATGAACGATAGAAAAAGAGAGCGGGAGAGAGAAGCGGGGGAGGGAGAGGGGGGCAGGACGAGAGGGAAGATAATTAGGTTGGATAAAAGGAGAGAGAAAATGTATTTAGTGTTAACTTTTTACTTGACACTTCTAGATTTGCAGCACTTGAAAATGATCTGAACCATCTGGACCAAAATGGCTTTTCAGGCAAACTGCTGACTAGGGAGGACACAAACACAGTCCCACACAGAGAAGCCGGTGTGTCTCACACACAGCAACTGTATCAGTATCGCTGCATGTCTGACTGTATTAGTGGAGTCCAGAGCAGAAAGAGTTATGTGATTTAACCAGGCTTGTCATTTCCCAGTCATTGATAAACCACTGAGGGGTCACAGAGATCCAATCGATCTGATTTGCCTGGGGACCTGCAGACAGACAAACCTAATAAAGAACACAGAGGCAGCCATGAAGCTACAACACTAACTGAACCTCACTATGGAAGAATCAACACTAACTGAACCTTACTATGGAAGCCTCAACACTAACTGAACCTCACTATGGAAGCCTCAACACTAACTGAACCTCACTATGGAAGCCTAAACACTAACTGAACCTCACTATGGAAGCCTCAACACTAACTGTACCTCACTATGGAAGCCTCAACACTAACTGAATCTCACTATGGAAGACTCAACACTAACTGAATCTCACTATGGAAGACTCAACACTAACTGAACCTCACTATGGAAGACTAAACACTAACTGAACCTCACTATGGAAGACTCAACACTAACTGAACCTCACTATGGAAGACTCAACACTAACTGAACCTCACTATGGAAGCCTCAACACTAACTGAACCTCACTATGGAAGACTCAACACTAACTGAACCTCACTATGGAAGACTCAACACTAACTGAACCTCACTATGGAAGACTCAACACTAACTGAACCTCACTATGGAAGCCTCAACACTAACTGAACCTCACTATGGAAGCCTCAACACTAACTGAATCTCACTATGGAAGACTCAACACTAACTGAATCTCACTATGGAAGACTCAACACTAACTGAACCTTACTATGGAAGCCTCAACACTAACTGAACCTCACTATGGAAGAATCAACACTAACTGAACCTTACTATGGAAGCCTCAACACTAACTGAACCTTACTATGGAAGAATCAACACTAACTGAACCTCACTATGGAAGCCTCAACACTAACTGAACCTCACTATGGAAGACTCAACACTAACTGAACCTCACTATGGAAGACTCAACACTAACTGAACCTCACTATGGAAGCCTAAACACTAACTGAACCTCACTATGGAAGCCTCAACACTAACTGAACCTCACTATGGAAGCCTCAGCACTAACTGAACCTCACTATGGAAGACTCAACACTAACTGAACCTCACTATGGAAGCCTAAACACTAACTGAATTTCACTATGGAAGCCTCAACACTAACTGAACCTCACTATGGAAGCCTCAACACTAACTGAACCTCACTATGGAAGCCTCAACACTAACTGAACCTCACTATGGAAGCCTCAACACTAACTGAACCTCACTATGGAAGCCTAAACACTAACTGAACTTCACTATGGAAGCCTCAACACTAACTGAACCTCACTATGGAAGCCTAAACACTAACTGAATTTCACTATGGAAGCCTCAACACTAACTGAACCTCACTATGGAAGCCTAAACACTAACTGAATTTCACTATGGAAGCCTAAACACTAACTGAACTTCACTATGGAAGCCTCAACACTAACTGAACCTCACTATGTAAGCCTCAACACTAACTGAACCTCACTATGGAAGCCTAAACACTAACTGAACCTCACTATGGAATCCTAAACACTAACTGAACCTCACTATGAAAGCCTAAACACTAACTGAACCTCACTATGGAAGCCTAAACACTAACTGAACCTCACTATGGAAGACTCAACACTAACTGAACCTCACTATGGAAGACTCAACACTAACTGAACCTCACTATGGAAGCCTAAACACTAACTGAACCTCACTATGGAAGCCTCAACACTAACTGAACCTCACTATGGAAGACTCAACACTAACTGAACCTCACTATGGAAGACTCAACACTAACTGAACCTCACTATGGAAGCCTAAACACTAACTGAACCTCACTATGGAAGACTCAACACTAACTGAATTTCAACGGTACTATGTTCTGACCACAGCATTTGATAAGCGAGCATTGACTGACCTATAAACTATCAGATAAGGTTGTTTTTCCACAGGAAGTAAGTGTGATCTCTCTTCCAGTCCCAGTGGACACTGGGAAATGGAGGCGGGTGGGGGGCAGTAAATAATCCACTTCACTCAGCCAGAGTCTAGATATGCTAATAAAAATGCTAATCTGTTTTTATGGGGAGAGGCGATTGTTCACAGATGCTGTTCCCCATCGCTGCCGGGAAGCCCAGAGCCCAGCACCTCTCTGTTTAAATTTTTTTTAACTAGGCAAGTCAGTTAAGAACAAATTCTTATTTACAAAGTTGGCCTACCCCGGCCAAATCCTAACCCGGACAACGCTGGGCCAATTGTGTGCCGCCGTATGGGACTCCCAATAACGGTCAGCTGTGATACAGCCTGGAATCGAACCAGAGTCTATATTGACGCCTCTAACACTGAGATGCAGTGCCTTAGACCGCTGTGCCACTCAGGAGCAATGCAGAGACACAGTCCATGGTATCGGCTAACAACACCTAATTTACTTTATGACTCCCCACAGCTGGGCTGGTATCAGAGTATAGTAAACAACCTTTTCCGGACGAGGTGATTTCCTGTAGGGTTCAACCAGGGGTCAGGGTGTAGTAGAACCTCAGACTGCATCCCAAATGATACCCTATATTCCTTGTTCCTGGGACAAAATAGGTTGTCATTTGAGACTTTCCCACAGTGACACCCCAGTCTTTACCCCTTACCCACACATGTACAGTATTTATCTCCACCCAACAGTATGAATGATCCAGACTTGCTTTGCTTTCTTAAGAGTTTTGTCCAATCAAAGATCTCAGAGAAGAATCGGAACTAGAGTCTAACGACAGCAAATCAGGAGGGTGGGGAGGGGTTTACTGATATGGATGATGACTTGCTGAAATCCATCAATGAAAGGCTTGCCAAACTTGATATATTGGATATACTACGAGAGGACATCAATGCATTATGTGCCAGTCTAGAATTCAGCCAATGTCAGATTGATGATCTAAGGAAAGAGAACACGGAGCTGAAAGGTACTGTAGACTCTTCATGGCAAGGTGGAGGTGGTGCAGAGGGAAAACAAACAACTTAAAGAAACCTTGCTTGACGTACAGTGTCGATCAATGCGGGACAATCTAATCTTTTCAGGGATACTGGAGAATGACAACAGCAGAAGCTGTGAGGACACTGTCCGAGACCCTAGGTCAACTCAACTGAAACTGCCCACTGACGTTGTGTGTCATGTCACTTTCTCCAGAGTCCATAGAATGGGTAAGGCCAAATGTTTTGAACATTTTAAGCAACATGAAATGGCGAAGAGCAGGGGCAGAGAACTCAGAAACACTGATTTTGGAATGAATGATCACTTCCCCACGGAGATCAATGAAAGGAGAAAAAAAACTGAGTCTAGAGTAACTCCCTGGATATGTTAATCCAACTATATCAGGACTCTAGAGTAACTCCCTGGCTATGTTAATCCAACTGTATCAGGACTCTAGAGTAACTCCCTGGCTATGTTAATCCAACTGTATCGGGACTCTAGAGTAACTCCCTGGCTATTTTAATCCAATTACATCAGGACTCTAGAGTAACTCCCTGGCTATGTTAATCCAACTACATCAGGACTCTAGAGTAACCCCCTGGCTATTTTAATCCAGCTATATCAGGACTATAGAGTAACTCCCTGGCTGTTTTAATCCAGCTATATCAGGACTCGAGAGTAACTCCCTGGCTATTTTAATCCAGCTATATCAGGACTAGAGTAACTCCCTGGCTATTTTAATCCAACTGTATCAGGACTCTAGAGTAACTCCCTGGCTATGTTAATCCAACTACATCAGGACTCTAGAGTAACTCCCTGGCTATGTTAATCCAACTACATCAGGACTCTAGAGTAACTCCCTGGCTATGTTAATCCAACTACATCAGGACTCTAGAGTAACTCCCTGGCTATGTTAATCCAACTGTATCAGGACTCTAGAGTAACTCCCTGGCTATTTTAATCCAGCTATATCAGGACTCTAGAGGAACTCCCTGGCTATTTTAATCCAATGTTCAAATCTGAGTTTGTGTGTTGTAGTGTATCATGACAATTTAAACTATAACGAATACATGCTCTATTGATCTCCACTTGATAAGGAAAGGGCTGCATATAGCTCAGGTTAATGTATGTAGCCTTCCTAACAAAATACATGAGGTTTTTAACTTGGTCAACATAAATAATATTCATATTTTAGCTTTGACCGAAACGCATTTGGATGCAACAGTAAACGATGGGCAAATGAACATTCAAGGATATAGTCTACTGAGAAGGGACAGGAATAGGACTGGTGGGGGTGTAGCACTGTATATTCAGAATCATATACCTTTTAAGAGGAGGGATGACCTTAATGTATGTCAAATAGTGGCACTATGGGCTGAAGTACATCTGCCTCACCAGGCAGCCATATAGGTAGGATGTGTGAATATACCTCCTAGCTCTAAGGTGTCCTATCTGGATGACTTATGTACTGGGTTTGACCAGGCCACAGATAGTAACAGAGATGTATTTATCTTGGGTGATTTTAATATAAATTGGAAGGATCATAATAAATCAAATGGAACTAAATTGATGAGATATGCCGAGAGTTGTGGTTTGAAACAACAGGTTAATGATACTACTAGATCATCAACTAAGTTGGGTCACAGTTCGGACACGTGCATTGATCTGATCTTCTGTAATATACCATTGCAATGCTTAAAAGACAGATCAATGCCAGTGGGCTGGACAGACCATAATATTGTGACCATAACCATGAACACCAAGGTTCCAAAGAAACCCCCAAGGATTGTGGTCAAGAGAAATGTTAAGACATTTAATCATGAGCTATTTCAAAATGATTTGGCTGCTGTACCCTGGGAGCTGATTTATCTAGAGGATGATTTAAATCACACTACAGAATGTTTTATTGATTTGCTCACTGAGGTAATGGACCATCATGCCCCAGTAAGAAAGAGTACAGTTGGGGCTCGTCCATCTCCATGGATTGATGATCAACTGGGTGAGGCATTTCCTCAAAGAAATATGTAAAAATGTCTTAGCAGCCAAATCCAAACTAGAAACTGATTAACAGAATTATAGAACACTACGCAATTACGCAGTTAAATTAAATCATTAGACATTTTCTGGGGGACAAAAATGCTTTTATTGTTGTAAGAATTTTTTTTTTTTAAAGGTATAGAATACAGTGAAGGGCTTACTTGGTACATCTATTTCATCATGTCCATCTAGTGTGGAGGTTGACGGGAGAACAACAACATAACCAGTTGATATTACCAATCATTTTGCAGATTTCTTGACAAAGAAAACGTATTTACTGAGCGATAATGTGAACACCCATTCCTCCAAACAAGCTATTGTCCAATGGATTGATGATCATATTATGAGCAAAAAACCTGCTCTTTTAGTCTACAAATGGCATCAGTAGAGGTGGTGTTAAACCTATTGAAGTCATTACCCAATGGTAAATCTACAGGTTATGATCTTATGGACAATGTTTCACTTCACTATGCTGCTCCCCAGATTGCAGCTCCACTGAAATACATATTTAATTGGTCACTGGAAAAGGGGATGTTTGCAAATGTATGGAAGCGTGCTAAACTGTGTCCTATTCCGAAAGACAGCAAATAACCCATTACTACTGCCAATAGTCAACCAATTAGTCTACTCCCTTCACTCAGTAAGATGTTGGAGGGTATTGTGAGTAGACACATATAGGAGGTCATGGAGAAAAAGGATCTGATCACAGCCAATCACCATGCTTATCGCACAAACCATTCCACTACCACTGCATTGGTTGACATGACTGACCAGTGGCTCAATGTTATGGATAATGGCAGGTTTGTGGGTGTATTATTTTTAGATTTTAGTGCAGTATTTGATTTAGTGGATCATAAAATCATTTTGACAAAATTAATGCATGATGGTTTTAAGGAGGCAGCATTGAATTGGATACAATCATATCTAACTGACACACTGCAGGGAGCTGCCTTGGGCCACTTCTTTACTTAGTACACCAACGACCTTGAAGCTCAAGCTACTATATTTGCAGATGATACTACAATTTATACAGCAATACAATCGGTTCAACAGGTACAGCAAGCTCTACAAGTAGATCTGGGAAATATCAGGGAGTGGGTTTGCCGGAACCAACTTGTTCTGAACACCATGAAAACCAAGGTTATGTTGGCCTGTTCCACCAGGAAAAGGCCAACACAGCATGGGATACAGTTAAGCATGGGGGGGGGGGGGGGGAGTACAACTTGAGGAAGTGGCAGAAACCAAACTACTAGGAGTGCAGCTAGACAACTGCTTATCATGGTCGTCTCAAAACATTAATTGGGAGTCAGGTGAACTATTGTTCTGTGTTCTGGGAAAATGCATCAGCAAGTTAAATTAGGAGGATGCAGATAGTACAGAACAAAGCAGCAAGGATTGTTTGAAGGTGGAGATATGGTTCTTCTGTTGCAGTCTTGCACAATGCTCTTGGGTGGTAATTTGATCAACAAGATAATTGAGAAATAAACATGCTTATTTTATTTCCTAATATACACCATTTAAAACGGCCAAACTCTATTCACAACAGTATTCAGTTAGTAAGAGACAGTCATTCAGTAAATACTAGGAATAGACTGTCCACCATCTATGTGTTATCCAGACAGTAAAGAAAAATAGGCAAAATAAAATGTCGATTCAAAACTAATAAAGAAATGTAATAATGTATCTGAGCAAACCAGAAACCTTTCAATATATAAATTCAAATAATACTTTAAAACCATTTAAATATAATACATTGGAAGGTTGTGCAGGACTATGGTAGATTAAGGAATCAATCTATCTTTTCAGATTGTTAGAGTGTTTATCTGGTCAACATGTCCGTGTATTATGTCTGTTTGTAACAGCGTGTTATATGTGAAAATGTGAATGTATTATAAATTGTATTTTAATGTTTAAGGACTCCTGGAAGATTAGTCCAAATGGGGACTAAAAGAGATCCTAATCAAATCAAAACCCTCACATCTGAACGATGTGATTCATACACAGACACACAAACACAGTTTCAGAGTTGACTTCCATTACAAATGACTGCGTAGGAAGCATTCATCAAATAACGCTGCATTTAGTCCAACTGAATTAGAAACTAATCATAGACTTTAGAGAGATATTTCTGCAGACTGTCTATCTCTCTCCTCTCCAACGGTACGGTACAGTGTGCAGCTCTGCCTCCAACCCAGAGGGAATACTTCACTAACTCAACTTTAGCTGCTGCTGCTATCTCCGCCAGACGAGACGGGAGCAGTAAGCGTCAAGCGGGGAGCGGCGCGGTGGGTTTGTCTCTATGGTAATTAGCTCTTATGCGTAAGCATAATTCCCCGTCCACGCTACGCTCCTCGCCACTACACTCTCAGCACGGATGAGAGGATAAAAAGAAAGGAGGAGAGGATGAGAGAGGAGGAGTGGAGAAGAGGAGAGAAGGGCGACAACAGAGAGAAACAGCTGAGTAATTCCGGAACTGGAACATTGGGTGCATTCCGGGGTTCTTAAGGGATTCCCCCAAGATTCCGGGAATCCCCTGAGGTTGACGTTTGATTGACAGGTCTGTCTGAGAGCATCTATTACAAGGAATATTAGAATGGTGTAGAGAAGGAATACAGTTATATCATCTTACAACTGTTCTAAATGACACCGAACAAAAATATAAAAATATAAAGATTTTACTGAGTTACAGTTCACATAAGGAAATCAGTCAATTTAAATAAATAATTAGGCCCTAATCTATGGATTTCACATGACTGGGAATACAGATATGCATCTGTTGGTCAGAGATAGCTTTAAAAAAAAAGGTAGTGACGTGGATCAGAAAACCAGTCAGTATCTGGTGTGACCACCATTTGCCTCATGCAGCGCGACATAGCGTTGATCAGGCTGTTGATTGTGGCCTGTGGAATGTTGTCCCACTCCTCTTCAATGGCTGTGCGAAGTTTCTGGATATTGGCGGGAACTGGAACACGCTGTCGTACACGTCGATCCAGGGCATCCCAATCATGCTCAATGGGTGACATGCCTGGTGAGTATGCAGCCCATGGAAGAACTGGGACATTTTCAGCTTCCAGGAATTGTGTACAGGTCCTTGTGACATGGGGCCGTGCATTATCATGCTGAAACATGAGGTGATGGTGGTGGATGAATGACACGACAATGGGCCTCAGAATCACGATCTCTGTGCTTTCAAATTGCCATTGATAAAATGATATTATGTTTGTTGTCTGAAGTTTATGCCTGCCAATACCATAACCCCACCGCCACCATGGGGCTCTCTGTTCACAGCGTTGACATCAGCAAACTGCTCGCCCCCTATAGACGCTGTCTGCCATCTGCCCAGAATAGTTCAAACTGGGATTAATCCGTGAAGAGCACACTTCTCCAGTATGCCAGTGGCCACCGAAGTTGAGCATTTGCCCACTGAAGTTGGTTACCACAGCAAACTGCAGTCAGATCAAGACCCTGGTGAGGAAGTCGAGCATGCAGATGAACATCCCTGAGACGGTTTCTGACAGTTTGTTTGTGCAACAGTTTGTTTGTTCTTCGGTTGTGCAAACCCACAGTTTCATCAGCTGTCCGGTTGGCTGGTCTCAGACGATCCCGCAGGTGAAGAAGCCAGATGTGGCGGTCCGGGACTGGCGTGGTTACACGTAGTCTGTGGTTGTGAGGCCGGTTGGACGTACTGCCAAATTCTCTAAAACGACTTATGGTGTGAACATTTACATTAAATTCTCTGGCAACAGCTTTGGTGGACATTCCTGCAGTCAGCATGCCAATTGCATGCCAATTGCACTCCCTCCCTCAAAACTGGATACATCTGTGGCATTGTGTTGTGTGACAAAACTGCACATTTTGGAGTGGCCTTTTATTGTCCCCAGCACAAGGTGCACCTGTGTATTGATTATGCTGTTTAATCAGCTTCTTGATATGCCACACCTGTCAGGTGGATGGATTATCTTGGCAAAGGAGAAATGCTCACTGACAGGGATGTAAACAAATTTGTGCACAAAATTTGAGAAGAATAAGCTTTCTGTGAATATGGAACATTTCTTGCTTCTTTTATTTCAGCTCATGAAACATGGGACCAACATTTGACATGTTGCATTTATATTTTGGTTCAGTGTCTTTTGATTCTGATTCATTTGAGAAAATGCCAGTATTACACACACATTCACAGGCACGCACGAACGCAGGCACACACACACACACACACACACACGCAGGCACACACAGAGACAGGAGGCCTGTCAGGAAACAAAGCAGTCCATTATCATGTTGAGGCAGACACTTGTATTAGCATCCTGCCTCCTGCCTGCCTGCAGCCCCCAGTCTTCACTAGCCTACTGACAGGAGGGGGCAGGCCAGGGTGGACTGAACACTTGACATCAGACTGTGAGCTGGTTTGTGTCTGTCAGTTTTTTCAGCTTAACCCATCCATTTCACACACCCACAACGACACACACACACACACACACACACACACACACACACACACACACACACACACACACACACACACACACACACACACACACACACACACACACACACACACACACACACACACACACACACACACACACACACACACAAAGACACACAGAGACACACGCACAGCGTTGGTGCTTTATCCCTGTATGCTTTAATTAGTTGACCTCAAGCTCCAGTTCAGCCAATTTATCACCCCATTGTGTTGATTAACACACACACACAGACACACACAGACACACACACACACAGACACACACATCTCCAATCATTCTCTGCTGACCCCTGCTGTGTCTATCCACTGACCCTGACTCAAACCTTCAACAGAACACAGAGAAGATAGTTGGAGGGAGAGGAGGAGTGAAGACAGGAAGAGAGGAGGAGAGATTTGAAGTGTGTCAGAGTGTTTTGTAGGGAGGCAGGCTCAACCGTAGTCTCCTGCTCTCTCCTCCTCCTCCTCTCTGTTCTCCTCAGTCAAGCGGGTTTAACTGAGCCAGCTAAGCATGGCTAAACTGCAGAGAGAAACACAATACCGTAGCGATTATACTACCTCACAGTAATATCTCACCCTCACAATCACCTAATAGCAGTGAGACACAGAGAGGGAGGGAGAGACATTTTACAGAACCAGCTCAAATTTGTTTACATCAAATTCAACACGTCACTTCCTGTTGAATTTGCAGACGTGTTGCTGTGCGTTTTGTTGCTGTGCGTTTTGCTGCCAACTTTACTTTGCTAGCTGACAACTTTACGTTTTGTTTTTTTTTGTTTTTAATTACCGTTTATATTTTTAGTTTTTCCATCGCAACTTTTTTCCCTCATTCAACTTTTTCACTCCGGACGCTTTATCTGGACATGGTTCGTCAGCACCTTCAACAGCCGAAGCTAAGTAGTAACATTAACATGATGTCTTCTAATTGCAGTCGCTGTACTCATAATATACAGGAGAACGATCGCCTTACGGCGAGGATAGCTGTGCTACAAGCCCAGCTTCAGACGCAATCGTTAGGCAAGGGTAATTTCAGTGTAGGAAAGGAAGAAACAGCGTCTGTGCCACCAGTAAGTACAGACAGTAACGTTAGTATAAACCCCCCCGCACAGTCCCCGCAGCCGGACAACTTTCTCATGGCTTCTGGAGGGAAATGCTGTAGGAATGCTCAACTGGTGTCGCTCATTCAGCCGACAGAAACTTTCAACCGGTTCTCCCCATTATGTAGCGAGTCGGAGTCTGAGGCTGAGTCTTCTCTTGTCTCTACTCCTCCCGCTACGGGGTCTGAGACGCCGAAGGCTCCAACCATTAGCTCTGACAAATTGAAAACCCTAGTCATTGGCGACTCCATTACCCGCAGTATTAGACTTAAAACGAATCACCCAGCGATCATACACTGTTTACCAGGGGGCAGGGCTACCGACGTTAAGGCTAATCTAAAGATGGTGCTGGCTAAAGCTAAATCTGGCGAGTATAGAGAGTATAGAGATATTGTTATCCACGTCGGCACCAACGATGTTAGGATGAAACAGTCAGAGGTCACCAAGTGCAACATAGCTTCAGCGTGTAAATCAGCTAGAAAGATGTGTCGGCATCGAGTAATTGTCTCTGGCCCCCTCCCAGTTAGGGGGAGTGATGAGCTCTACAGCAGTCTCAGCACTCAATCGCTGGTTGAAAACTGTTTTCTGCCCCTCCCAAAAGATAGAATTTGTAGATAATTGGCCCTCTTTCTGGGACTCACCCACAAACAGGACCAAGCCTGACCTGCTGAGGAGTGACGGACTCCATCCTAGCTAGAGGGGTGCTCTCATCTTATCTACCAACATAGATAGGGCTCTAACTCCTCTAGCTCCACAATGAAATAGGGTGCAGGCCAGGCAGCAGGCTGTTAGTCAACCTGCCAGCTTAGTGGAGTCTGCCAATAGCACAGCCAGTGTAGTCAGCTCAGCCATACCCATTGAGACTGTGTTTGTGCCTCGACCTAGGTTGGGCAAAACTAAACATGGCGGTGTTCGCCTTAGCAATCTTATTAGGATAAAGACCTCCTCCATTCCTGCCATTATTGAAAGAGATCGTGATACCTCACATCTCAAAATAGGGTTACTTAATGTTAGATCCCTCACTTCAAAGGCAGTCATAGTCAATGAACTAATCACTGATCATAATCTTGATGTGATTGGCCTGACTGAAACATGGCTTAAGCCTGATGAATTTACTGTGTTAAATGAGGCCTCACCTCCTGGTTACACTAGTGACCATATCCCCCGTGCATCCCGCAAAGGCGGAGGTGTTGCTAACATTTACGATAGCAAATTTCAATTTACAAAAAAAAAAATGACGTTTTCGTCTTTTGAGCTTCTAGTCATGAAATCTATGCAGCCTACTCAATCACTTTTTATAGCTACTGTTTACAGGCCTCCTGGGCCATATACAGCGTTCCTCTCTGAGTTCCCTGAATTCCTATCAGACCTTGTAGTCATAGCAGATCATATTCTAATTTTTGGTGATTTTAATATTCATATGGAGAAGTCCACAGACCCACTCCAAAAGTATTTCGGAGCCATCATCGACTCAGTGGGTTTTGTCCAACATGTCTCTGGACCTACTCACTGCCACAGTCATACTCTGGACCTAGTTTTGTCCCATGGAATAAATGTTGTAGATCTTAATGTTTTTCCACATAATCCTGGACTATCGGACCACCATTTTATTACGTTTGCAATCGCAACAAATAATCTGCTCAGACCCCAACCAAGGAGCATCAAAAGTCGTGCTATAAATTCTCAGACAACACAAAAATTCCTTGATGCCCTTCCAGACTCCTTCTGCCTACCCAAGGACGTCAGAGGACAAAAATCAGTTAACCACTTAACTGAGGAACTCAATTTAACCTTGCGCAATACCCTAGATGCAGTTGCACCCCTAAAAACGAAAAACATTTGTCATAAGAAACTAGCTCCCTGGTATACAGAAAATACCCGAGCTTTGAAGCAAGCTTCCAGGAAATTGGAACGGAAATGGCGCCACACCAAACTGGAAGTCTTCCGACTAGCTTGGAAAGACAGTACCGTGCAGTACCGAAGAGCCCTCACTGCTGCTCGATCATCCTACTTTTCCAACTTAATCGAGGAAAATAAGAACAATCCAAAATTTCTTTTTGATACTGTTGCAAAGCTAACTAAAAAGCAGCATTCCCCAAGAGAGGATGGCTTTCACTTCAGCAGTAATAAATTCATGAACTTCTTTGAGGAAAAGATCATGACCATTAGAAAGCAAATTACGGACTCCTCTTTGAATCTGCGTATTCCTCCAGGGCTTAGCTGTCCTGGATCTGCACAGCTCTGCCAGGGCCTGGGATCGGGAGAGACACTTAAGTGTTTTAGTACTATATCTCTTGACACAATGATGAAAATGATCATGGCCTCTAAACCTTCAAGCTGCATACTGGATCCTATTCCTACTAAACTACTGAAAGAGCTGCTTCCTGTGCTTGGCCCTCCTATGTTGAACATAATAAACAGCTCTCTATCCACCGGATGTGTACCAAACTCACTAAAAGTGGCAGTGATAAAGCCTCTCTTGAAAAAGCCAAACCTTGACCCGGAAAATATAAAAAACTATCGGCCTATATCGAATCTTCCATTCCTCTCAAAAATTTTAGAAAAAGCTGTTACGCAGCAACTCACTGCCTTTCTGAAGACAAACAATGTATACGAAATGCTTCAGTCTGGTTTTAGACCCCATCATAGCACTGAGACTGCACTTGTGAAGGTGGTAAATGACCTTTTAATGGCGTCAGACCGAGGCTCTGCATCTGTCCTCGTGCTACTAGACCTTAGTGCTGCCTTTGACACCATCGATCACCACATTCTTTTGGAGAGACTGGAAACCCAAATTGGTCTACACGGTTCTGGCCTGGTTTAGATCTTACCTGTCGGAAAGATATCAGTTTGTCTCTGTGAATGGTTTGTCCTCTGACAAATCAACTGTACATTTCGGTGTTCCTCAAGGTTCCGTTTTAGGACCACTATTGTTTTCACTATATATTTTACCTCTTGGGGATGTTATTCGAAAACATAATGTTAACTTTCACTGCTATGCGGATGACACACAGCTGTACATTTCAATGAAACATGGTGAAGCCCCAAAATTGCCCTCGCTAGAAGCCTGTGTTTCAGACATAAGGAAGTGGATGGCTGAAAACTTTCTACTTTTAAACTCGGACAAAACAGAGATGCTTGTTCTAGGTCCCAAGAAACAAAGAGATCTTCTGTTAAATCTGACAATTCATCTTGATGGTTGTAAAGTCGTCTGAAATAAAACTGTGAAGGACCTCGGCGTTACTCTTGACCCTGATCTCTCTTTTGACGAACATATCAAGACTGTTTCAAGGACAGCTTTTTTCCATCTACGTAACATTGCAAAAATCAGAAATGTTCTGTCCAAAAATGATGCAGAAAAATTAATCCATGCATTTGTTACTTCTAGGTTAGACTACTGCAATGCTCTACTTTCCGGCTACCCGGATAAAGCACTAAATAAACTTCAGTTAGTGCTAAATACGGCTGCTAGAATCCTGACTAGAACCAAGAAATTTGATCATATTACTCCAGTGCTAGCTTCCCTACACTGGCTTCCTGTTAAGGCAAGGGCTGATTTCAAGGTTTTACTGTTAACCTATAAAGCGTTACATGGGCTTGCTCCTACCTATCTTTCCGAGTTGGTCCTGCCGTACATACCAATACGTACGCTACGGTCACAAGACGCAGGCCTCCTAATTGTCCCTAGAATTTCTAAGCAAACAGCGGGAGGCAGGGCTTTCTCCTATAGATCTCCATTTTTATGGAACAGTCTGCCTACCCATGTGAGAGACGCAGACTCGGTCTCAACCTTTAAGTCTTTACTGAAGACTTATCTCTTCAGTAGGTCATATGATTGAGTGTAGTCTGGCCCAGGAGTGTGAAGGTGAACGGAAAGGCTCTGGAGCAACGAACCGCCCTTGCTGTCTCTGCCTGGCCGGTTCCCCTCTCTCCACTGGGATTCTCTGCCTCTAACCCTATTACAGGGGCTGAGTCACTGGCTTACTGGTGCTCTTTCATGCCGTCCCTAGGAGGGGTGCGTCACTTGAGTGGGTTGAGTTACTGACGTGATCTTCCTGTCTGGGTTGGCGCCCCCCCTTGGTTTGTGCTGTGGTGGAGATCTTTGTGGGCTATACTCGGCCTTGTCTCAGGATTGTAAGTTGGTGGTTGAAGATATCCCTCTCGTGGTGCGGGGGCTGTGCTTTGGCAAAGTGGGTTGGGTTATATCCTTCCTGTTTGGCCCTGTCCGGGGGTATCTTCGGATGGGGCCACAGTGTCTCCTGACCCCTCCTGTCTCAGCCTCCAGTATTTATGCTGCAGTAGTTTATGTGTCGGGGGGCTAGGGTCAGTTGGTTATACCTGGAGTACTTCTCCTGTCTCATCCAGTGTCCTGTGTGAATTTAAGTATGCTCTCTCTAATTCTCTCGTTCTCTCTTTCTTTCTCTCGGAGGACCTGAGCCCTAGGACCATACGTCGGGACTACCGGGCGTGGTGACTCCTTGCTGTCCCCAGTCCACCTGGCCTTGCTGCTGTTCCAGTTTCAACTGCTCTGCCTGCGGTTATGGAACCCCTACCTGTCCCAGACCTGCTGTTTTCAACTCTTAATGATCGGCTATGAAAAGCCAACTGACATTTATTCCTGATTATTATTTGACCATGCTTGTCATTTATGAACATTTTGAAAATCTTGGCTCTCTCTAATTTTCTCCTTCTCTCTTTCTTTCTCTCGGAGGACCTGAGCCCTAGGACCATACGTCGGGACTACCGGGCGTGGTGACTCCTTGCTGTCCCCAGTCCGCCTGGCCTTGCTGCTATTCCAGTTTCAACTGTTCTGCCTGCGGTTATGGAACCGCCACCTGTCCCAGACCTGTTGTTTTTCAACTCTTAATGATCGGCTATGAAAAGCCAACTGAAAATTATTCATGATTATTATTTGACAATGCTTGTCACTTATGAACATTTTTGAACATCTTGGCATAGTTCTGTTATAATCTCCACCCGGCACAGCCAGAAGAGGACTGGCCACCCCTCATAGCCTGGTTCCTCTCTAGGTTTCTTCCTAGGTTTTGGCCTTTCTAGGGAGTTTTTCCTAGCCACCGTGCTTCTACACCTGCATTACTAGCTGTTTGGGGTTTTAGGCTGGGTTTCTGTACAGCACTTCGAGATATTAGCTGATGTACGAAGGGCTATATAAAATAAACTTGATTGATTGAGAGAGAGGGGGATGTAATGAAGAGGACATGGAATAAAAAGAGGAAGAGGAAGAGATAAAAGGGATGAAGGGTGGGAGGTAGCACAAAGAGAGAGGGGTGTGAATGAATGGAGGGGTGTGAATGGACAATGAAGGAAATCAGGGAAAAGAAAAGCTGCAGTGTTTTCTCGTTGGAGTCAATCATGCCTCTCTTTGTCTCTGACCAGCCATTGCAGAACTATAACACTTGCCTGAATAAAAAAAAATCTTGGAGTGAGACCATTGGCCTGGGCTGGGCCTGGTCGAATGTCTGTGTGAATCTTTTTATCATTTTTATCCTGTCTTCCATCGCTCTCTCTCTCTCCGTCTCTCTCTCTCTCTCTCCGTCTCTCTCTGACTGTCTCTCTCTCTCTCTCTCCGTCTCTCTCTCTCTCTCTCCGTCTCTCTCTGACTGTCTCTCTCTCTCTCTCCGTCTCTCTCTGACTGTCTCTCTCTCTCTCTCTCCGTCTCTCTCTGACTGTCTCTCTCTCTCTCTCTATTCGTCTCTCTCTGACTGTCTCTCTCTCTTTCTCTCCGTCTCTCTCTGACTGTCTCTCTCTCTCTCTCCGTCTCTCTCTGACTGTCTCTCTCTCTCCGTCTCTCTCTGACTGTCTCTCTCTCTCTCTCCGGTTCTCTCTGACTGTCTCTCTCTCTCTCTCTGACTCTCTCTCTCTCTCTCCATCTCTCTCTGACTGTCTCTCTCTCTATCTCTCCGTCTCTCTCTGACTGTCTCTCTCTCTCTCTCTCTCCGTCTCTCTCTGACTGTCTCCCTCTCTGACTTCTCTCTCTGTCTCTTCCGACCCCCATCTCTCTCTCTCTCTGGCTCTCTCTCTATCGCTCTATTTATCTATCAATTCAATTCAATTGACTTTATTGACATGGCAAGTTCATTATTACTTACGTTGTCAAAGTATACATATCGAAAAATTAAAATCAAATATATATGTATATATATACAAAATATATATATATTTATATATAAATAAATGGTGGGACCAACAGCAATAATAATAGTAGTAGTGGACATGGGATTACCATTAACAACAACTACAACAACAATATTAATCAGAACAACAATACTATTGTTAACAATCTATCTCTCTCTCTCCTTAACCAGACAGTCAATTAGGAGCCCTTCTCCACTAACAGTGTGGATGACCTTCATATAGAGCCATGATGAGGCTAGGCTATACTGTACCAGAGGGCTATTTCAGGGCCCCAAGGCCTCTACACACACGCACACGCACAAACACACACACACACACACACACCGCACACCACACACACCGCACACCACACACCACACACACCACACACCGCACACCGCACCTAAAGAGTTTGGTCTGTAATTGAAGAGGTCTGGTTAAGGCACAAGTTCCTCTGTATCTCAGCACAAACTGCTTGAATTTTTGTCAATGTATTGTGATGTGAAATCTAAGTGGATAATACCTTGGATTTGAAAAATGATCAACTGCTGTTTTGAGAGTGGAATTTCAACCACAGGATTATGTCATCATGGTAACCACATTTTAACATAGACAAACCTGGATAAAATATGTTGAATTTGTACCTTTAAAGTATCACCAGATCGTCAACGCTAAATTGATCTTTCTAGAGCAATGTTTTGCTCTCCCATCCAGGGTTATAACCAAGCCCAGCCCTGCTTAGCTATGATACTTGTCTCTGACCATCTGCAATCATGAGAATAAATGTTGAGAGATCTCCACTAAATATATTTACTGTTGCTATGAAAGTCATTCCAAAGGGTAGGTTTAACAGAGCAAATTAAATGTACGCATACTTTATCACTCATATATCATCAATGATGCCTTTTAACACTATATAGCATTTGCAAAGCCATCAACAGCTATTGTCTCAATTCAACCCATGATTCATAAAAAAATAGACAATAAATAGGCCCAGGGCCGGCCCTTGCCATTCTGCAGCCCTAGGTGAGACCAAAAAATGCTCCCATGCAAAACTAGAATAGTCCCATTAAGAAAGATGATGTTGGAAAGACGTCTAAAAGACTGAAAAGACGTTGAAGTTAGGTTCAATTTAGGTTCTGAATGAAAGGTGAAAATGCATATTTTTCGAACGTTGAAAATACGTACTTTGCGGACGTTGAAATCAGGTTCATTTTCAGCTCGGAATTAAAAATTGAAAAAATACATTTTCCGAATGTTAAAAATAGTTTTTTTCCAGACGTTGAAAATATGTATTTTCCGGATGTTGAAATCACGCTTATTTTTGGTTCTGAATCAAAATTGAAAATACTTATTTTTTGGGCCAAATCAAGGCTGTCCAGAATGAACAAAATCTGAACCAAACATAGACGTCTATGATTGTTTCAAATTTGGTCTGGACCGGACCAAAAACCAATGTCCATGGATGTGGAAATCAAGGCAGTCTGAACTGCACCAAAAAAAAACATTAAAAAGGCATTGGCGTCCGTCCATGCTTACTGAGGTGAAATTGAATGTTATGAATGCCCATCTACAGTATGTGGTAAGCCGACCGTTTATTTAAAAAAAATAAAAAAAATAAGTCCAAAAGACGTCGCCTCTTGCTTACTGGGGTGTAGCCTCCCATGTTGGCCCACAAAGGAATTTTATGAATTCCCATCCATGTGGTAGGCCCACCATTTGTAAAACAGGCTGTTGCAAATGCTTTGTTAGTCCTGACTTATCAATTTGGCTATTTAAGCTCTGAATATCAGCTACCCAACTTTATCAGGAGTTATTGTGAGCCTATTTGCAATGTGTTTACACAGCGGGAAATGCAAAAGTATTTTATTTTTCGCTATTATCAGCTTGTCAAAAATGTACAGATACACACTTGAAACCAATGATCATGACAAGGGGTGAAACTCTTGGACAACAGTTGTGATTGTTCATTCCATATTGTCCATTTTACTTTGACCTGTCCTGTTTTTAAGATATGTTGTTTGTTATCATGACAATGCATTTTTCTTTATTGGGCGTCATTTAGGTTAAGCTATTTGATGTAAAACGTGTCTTAGGTTAGGCTATTTGATCAGAGAAACCTGCATGATGTAAAAAGTGTCCATCTCATTACATTGTCATACATTTTATCTCCAGCCTGTAGGCTACAGAAAAGGCCACATACTCTTTCTACCATATCCTATATCTGCTACATGATTTACAGTGCTTTCTGAAAGAATTCAGACCCCTTGACTTTTTCCACATTTTGTTACGTTACAGCCTTATTCTAAAATGGATTGAAAAAAAATCCGGATCAATCTACACAGAATACCCCATTATGACAAAGCAAAAATAAGTTTAGAAACTGAAATATAACATTTACATAAGTATTCAGACCCTTTACTCAGTACTTTATTGAAGCACCTTTGGCAGCGATTACAGCCTCGTGTCTTCTTGGGTATGACCCTACAAGCTTGGCACACATGTATTTGAGGAGTTTCTCCCATTCTTCTCTGCAGATCCTCTCAAGCTCTGTCAGGTTAGATGGGGAGCGTCTCTGCACGGCTATTTTCAATCTCTCCAGAGATGTTCGATCGTGTTCAAGTCCGGAAGCCAATCCTGTGTTGTCTTGGCTGTGTGCTGAGTGCTCTGGAGCAGTTTTTCATCAAGGAGCTCTCTGGCCACTCTACCATAAAGGCCTGATTGGTGGAGTGCTACAGAGAGGGTTGTATTTCTGGAAGGTTCTCCCATCTCCACAGAGGAACTCTGGAGCTCTGTCAGAGTGACCATCGAGTTCTTGGTCACCTCCCTGACCAAGGCCCTTCTCCCCCGATTGCTCAGTTTGGCCGGGCGGCCTGCTCTAGGAAGAGTCTTGGTGGTTCCAAACTTCTTCCATTTAAGAATGATGGAGGCCACTTTGTTCCTGGGGACCTTCAATGCGAATTTTTTTGGTACCCTTCCCCAGATCTTTGATACGACAAAGTGAGCACCGCTTATCACAGGACAGCATCAACGCTCACGTAAAAAGCCCTTATGCCACTGGTTGAGAGAAAATGTCATTGTTTTGGGGCAGAATTATATGAGGTTTTATGTGTTGTTGTTGGAGATGTTGCCTAATGAGCGGACCGGCCATCGGTTTCAAAGTCTGGTTGGTTTAAAATTGCATGATATTTAGTATCTAACTTTAATTCCAGTTTGTCTACAAATTAATTATTATTATGTTGGATTTCCATCTCCATCCAAAATCTAAGATAAAGAACAGGACTGACTACATTTAGCAGACACTCTTGTCCAGAGCAACTTACAGGAGTAATTATGATTAAGTGCCTCACTCAAAGGTACATTGTTATATATTTCATCTAGTCGGCTCTAGGATTTGAACCAGCAACCTTTCAGTTACTGGCCCAACGGTCTTAACCGCTAGGCTACCTGTCTCCCTACGACTAAATCATATCAAACTTCATTTTTAAATCAAATCTAACTTAATTTAAAGTACATTTAAATTTTGATTTGATTTGATTTAGTCCTGTTCTTTAACTTAGATTTTTGATTCAGATGGAGACGTGAATCCAACTTATCAATTATTAATTTGTAGACAAACTGGAATTAAACTAGCCAAGCGGAAGATCCATCTCCTTCGAATGTTGATATTTGGTTGATTTGACAACCAAACACAATTCAATATCTGTCAGGTGTGTGCGTACTGGTAGCGAAGTCAGGTGCAGGAGAGCAGAGATTTGTGAAACAGCCGCACACTTTATTGAAGCAAAAGTGCAAAACGCGCAAAACAGTCACAAGAATTATGTTTAACAATAAACATCTTCGTGAAATACCACGGAAAAAACAAACCAGTCTGGCGCGTCAACAACAAACACGTAACACAAACAATCTTACACAAAGACATGATGGGGAACAGAGGAATAAATACATGTAGATTAATTGGGGAATGAAAACCAGGTGTGCAGGGAACAAGACAAAACAAATGGATACATGAAAAATGGAGCGGCGATGGCTAGAAAGCCGGTGACGTTGACCGCCGAACGCCACCCGAACAAGGAGAGGAGCCGACTTCGGCGGAAGTCGTGACAATATCCCACTTGAAACACAATAAATAGCCTATTAACTTGTCGACATGTTAACAAATTATATGTTGGATTCACGTCTCCAACTCAACCAAAAATACAAGTGAAAATACGGGATTAAGCCAGTGGCTCAGATACATCTACTTTAAATGTTGATATTTGGTTGAGTAATGAAGCAAATAGCCTAAAGTTAAGGCTATCTTACAAACGTAAAATGCGTAACACATCCATGGCCAACTCCAATGGCAGATTAAAAAAATGATAATTAAAACATTAACATGTAGAGTGTGTGTGTAAGTGCATCTATCAGTTACACATACATGTCAGTACATACACACAGCAAGTAGGTCACAAGGTGGAAAGGTGTTGCACCGTGAGGTGTTGCTTTATTTGTTTTTGGAACCAGGTTTGCTGTTTACTTGCGCTATAAAAGATGGAAGGGAGTTCCATGCACTCATGGCTCTGTATAATACTGTACATTTCCTTGAATTTGTTCTGGACCTGGGGACTGTGAAAAGACCCCTGGTGGCAGCCCTCTTAGCCCTCTGATTACAATGAAGAGCAAGACGTTCAGCTCTGCTCTGGGCCAGCAGCAGCTTTCTTTGCAGCACTTGTGTGTGGTGTCAAAAAAGCACAGAATCTATTTATTACAGGCAGACTTCTCCCCATCTTTACAACCATTGAATCTATATGTTTTGAACATGACAGTTTGCAATCTACGGTAACACCAAGTAATTTAGTCTCCTCAACTTGTTCAACAGCCACACCATTCATTACCAGATTCAGCTGTGGTCAAGAACTTGATTTATCTAATCGTGATTATTGTCCAGAAAAAAGTGGATGGCTGCTGTTTAACCTATTGTGCTATTTTGTGTGTTTTTTCACATTGTTTGTAACTCAGTTTGTACATAATATTGATGCTACCGTCTCTTATGACCGAAAAGAGCTTCTGGGCGATTACTTACCTGGAACTGGACAAAGATTTTTTCTTTAATGAGTCTGACACAAAGGATATAATGTTGCTCCCGGACAAGGCCCAAATCCCTGTCATTCGCATGAAGAAAATAAGGAAATACAGGGGACGCAGATCAGGGTGCCTTGTGAGAATTCGTCGGCGAGTGGGTAACAAACCTCTACCATCCATTCTATTGGCCAACGTGCAATCACTGGAGAATAAACTGGATGAGATCCATTCGAGACTATCCTACCAACGGGACATTAAAAACGGTAATATTTTATGTTTCACAGTGTCGTGGCTGAACGACGACACGGACAACAAATAGTTGGCTGGGTTTTCCGTGCATCGGCAGGACAGAACAGCTACGTCCGGTAAAACAAGAGGTGGGAGTGTGTGTCTATTTGTCAGTAACAGCTGGTGCGTGATGTCTAATATTAAGGTAGTCTTGAGGTATTGCTTGCCTGAGGTAGAGTACCTTATGATAAGCTGTTGACCACACCATCAACCAGGAGCGTTTTCATCTATATTTTTTGTATTTTTTTCTATTTACCACCACAAACCGACGCTGGCACTAAGACCGCACTGAACGAGCTGTGTAAGGCCATAAGCTAAAAATAAAATGCACATCCAGAAGCGGTGCTCCTAGTGGCCGGGGACCATAATGCAGGCAAACTTAAATCCATTTTACCTAATTTCTACCAGCATTTCACATGTGCAACCAGAGGGGGAAAAAATCTAAACAACTTTTACTCCACACACAGAGATGCGTACAAAGCTCTTCCTCACTCTCCATTTGGCAAATCTGACCATAATTCTATCCTCCTGATTCCTACTTTCAAGCTAAAATCTAAAGCAGGATGTAGTATGACTCGCTCAATACGGAAGTGGTCAGATGACGTGGATGCTATGCTACAGGACTGTTTTGCTAGCACAGACTGGAATATGTTCCGAGATTCATCCAATGGCATTGAGGAGTATACCACCTCAGTCACCGGCTTCATCAATAAGTGCATCGATGACGTTGTCCCCACAGTGACTGTACATACATTTCCCAACCAGAAGCCATGGATTACAGGCAACATCTGGACTGAGCTAAAGCCTAAGATGCCGCTTTCAAGGAGTGGGACACTAATCCGGATGCTTATAAGAAATCCAGCTATGCCCTCAAACGAACCATCAAACAGGCAAAGCGTCAATACAGGACTAGGATTGATTCCTACTACACCGGCTCTGACGCTCGGCGGATGTGGCAGGGCTTGAAAACTATTATGGACTACAAAGGGAAACTCAGCCGAGAGCTGCCCAGTGACGCGAGCCTACCAGACGGGCTAAATGCCTTTTATGCTCGCTTCGAGGCAAGCAACACTGAAGTAAGCATGAGAGCACCAGCAGTTCCGGAAGACTGTGTGATCAGGCTCTCCGTAGCCGATGTGAGCAAGACCTTTAAACAAGTCAACATTCACAAGGCCGTGGGGCCAGACGGATTACCAGGAGGTGTACTCAGAGCATGTGCGGACCAACTGGCAAGTGTCTTCACTGATATTTTCAACCTCTCCCTGACCGAGTCTGTAATACCTACATGTTTCAAGCAGACACAATAGTCCTTGTGCCCAAGAAAAGAAAGGTAACCTGCCTAAATGACTATCGTCTCGTAGCACTCACGTCTGTAGCCAGGAATTGCTTTGAAAGGCTGGTCATGGCTCACATCAACACCATCATCCCAGGAAACCCTAGACCCGCTCCAATCTCAATCGCACTCCATACTGCCCTTTCCCACCTGGACAAAAGGAACACCTATGTGAGAATGCTGTTCATTGACTACAGCTCAGCGTTCAACACCATAGCGCTCACAAAGCTCATCACTAATCTAAGGACCCTGGGACTAAACACCTCCCTCTGCAACTGGATCCTGGACTTCCTGACGGGCCGCCCCCAGGTGTTAAAAGTAGGCAACAACACATCTGCCAGGCTGATCCTCAACACTGGGGCCCCTCAGCAGTGCGCGCTTAGTCTCCTCCTGTACTCCCTGTTCACCCACGACTGCGTGGCCAAGCACGACTCCAACACCATCATTACGTTTTCTGACTAGACAATGTGGTAGGCCTGATCACAGACAATGATGAGACAGCCTATAGGGAGGAGGTCAGACTTGGCAGTGTGGTGCCATGACAACAACCTCTCCCTCAATGTGAGCAAGACAAAGGAGCTGATTGTGGACTACAGGAAAAGGAGAGCCCGAACACGCCCCCATTCACATCGACGGGGCTGTAGTGGAGCGGGTTGAGTTCCTTGGTGTCCACATCAACAACTAACTATTATATTCCAAACACACCAAGAAAGTTGTGAAGAGGACAAGACAACACCTTTTCCCCCTCAGGAGACTAAAAAGATTTGGCATGGGTCCCCAGATCCTCAAAAAGTTCTACAACTGCACCATCGAGAGCATCCTGACCAGTTGCATCACCACCTGGTATGGTAACTGCTTTGCATCAGACCATAAGGCGCTAGAGAGGGTAGTGCGTACGGCCCAGTACATCACTGGGACCAAGTTTCCTGCCATCCAGGACCTATATACTAGGCGGTGTCAGAGGAAGGCCCAAAACATTGTCAAAGACTCCAGTCACCCAAGTCATAGACTGTTCTCTCTGCTACAGCACGAAAAGCGATACCGGAGTGCCAAGTCTAGGTCACAAAGGTTCCTTAATAGCTTCTACCCCCAAGCCATAAGACTGCTGAACAATTAATCAAATGGCCACTTGGACTATTTGCATTGACACCGCCCTTTGTTTTTACACTGCTGCTACCTGCTGTTTGTTATCTATGCATGGTCACTTCACCCCTACCTACATGTACAAATTACCTCGACTAACCTGTACCCCCGCACATTGACTCGGTACCGGTACCCCCTGTATATATAGCCTCATTATTGCTATTTTATTGTGTTCTTTTTTTGTATTATTATTATATGTTTTGGCACACCTTGGCACACCTGTATTTGGGGAGTTTCGCCCATTCTTCTCTGCAGATCCTCTCAAGCTCTGTCAGGTTGGGTGAGTGAATATTTTGCTGCAAAAATAAATAGGGCTATGCTCAAAAAAAAGAAAAATGTTTGCTACAGAAGTTTTTTTTCTCATTTTGAGCACCTGCCCCCTGAATTTCAAACAAATATTACCCAATTATCCTCGTTGAAATGACTTGGTGATGAATTGGTTTGCGCAGTGGGTGGTTTCTCGGTTTCTTTAGTGTGAGTCACCATTACCTCAGATAGGATGACGTGTTAACTGCATCTGGGTTTATGTGGCCTTGGAATTCATAGTTCTGTAGACACTAACAACATACACACTGCTCCCTAGTGCGGAAGGAAAGAAAACACCTCCTACTCAGGTATACAAATAGCGGGTGGGTATGGAACGCCGTTTGGGTCTTTACGTGTCAAAAAAGATACACGTTAAATAACACTATTTTACGCGTCAAATAACACTATTAGCAGCAGTGTAAAAACAAAGGGCGGTATCAATGCAAATAGTCCAAGTGGCCATTTGATTAATTGTTCAGCAGTCTTATGGCTTGGGGGTAGAAGCTATTAAGGAACCTTTGTGACCTAGACACACTGGCCACGAACGATGTGTTTTCAATACCGCGATGGTAATAAGGCATTATTTGTTCGACCGCAACTTCTGGGGTAGCTAGCTTTAGCTTGGTACCTAGCTAGCACCAATACATCCAGCCTGAAAACAATGACCAGTAGAAACTGCAGTCATTTGACACGCAAAGACCAAAACGGCGTTCCATAGGTGGCATGATAACTCAACATGCTCGAACGCAATGAGAATACAGTTGTAAATGGCATCCAATGTCCTCACTGCCCCTGTTTCTACTAGGGCTGGGAATTGCCAGGTACCTCACGATATGATATTATCATGATACTTAGGCTGATACGATATGTATTGCGATTCTCACGATTCTATATGTATTTTGATTCGATACTGTGATTTAATTGTGATTCGATATTCCAAACATATTGCTCACCATACAGTGCATTTGGAAAGTATTCAGACCCCTTGACTTTTTCCACATTTTGTTACGTTACAACCTTATTCTAAAATTGATTAAATACATTTTTTTATCATAAATCTACACACAATACGCCATAATGACAAAGCAAAAAAAGGTTTTCAGATTTATTCACCTTAAAAAACAGAAATACCTTATTCAGACCCTTTGCTACGAGACTCGAAATTGAGCTCAGGTGCATCCTGTTCCCATTGATCATCCTTGAGATGTTTCTACAACTTGATTGGAGTCCACCTATGGTAAATTCTATTTATTGTACATGATTTGGAAAGGCACATAACTGTCTATATAAGGTGTCAGAGCAAAAACCAAGCCATGAGGTCGAAGGAATTGTCCGTAGAGCTCCGAGACAGGATTGTGTCGAGGCACAGATCTGGAGGTCTGGAGGTCCCCAAGAAAATGGAAGAAGTTTGGAACCACCAAGACTCTTCCTAAAGCTGGCCGCCCAGTCAAACTGAGCAGTCGGGGGAGAAGGGCCTTGATCAGGGAGGTGACCAAAAACTCTATGGTCACTCTCCTCTGTGGAGATGGGAGAACCTTCCAGAAGGACATCCATCTCTGGAGCACTCCACCAATCAGGCCTTTATGGTAGAGTGGCAAGATGGAAGCCACTCCTCAGTGAGGCACATGATAGCCCGCATGGAGTTTGCCAAAAGGCACCTAAAAAACCTCTCAGACCATGAGAAACAAGATTCTCTGGTCTGATGAAACCAAGATTGAACTCTTTGGCCTGAATGCCAAGTGTCAAATCTGGAAGAAACCTGGCACCATCCCTACGGTGAAGCGTGGTGGTGGCAGCAACATGCTGAGGGGATGTTTTTCAGTGGCAGGGACTGGGAGACTAGTCAGGATCGAGGGAAAGATGAACAGAGCAAAGTACAGAGATCCTTGATGAAAACCTGCTTCAGAGCGCTCAGGACCTCAGACTGGGGCAATGGTTCACCTTCCAACAGGACAACGACCCTAACCACACAGCCAAAACAACACAGAAGATGTCTTGGGAGCCTCTGAATGTCCTTGAGTGGCCCAGACAGAGCCCGGACTTGATCGAACCTGATCGAACATTTCTAGAGAGACCTGAAAATAGCTGTGCAGCAACGCTGTGCAGAGAAGAATGGGAGAAACTCCCCAAATACAGGTGTGCCAAGCTTGTTTTTGCTTTGTCATTATGGGTATTGTGTGTAATTTGATGAGGGAAAATATCTATTTAATCCTTTTTGGAATAAGGCTGTAGTGTAACAAAATGTAGAAAAAGTCAAGGGGTCTGAATACATTCCGAATGCACTGTATGTCTGCTGCAGAGGTACAAGAAAGAGCCATGAGAAAACGAGTTTTGATCAGTCATGGAAATAAAAGTGCTGAAATCAAATTGGCTCACTATTGAAAAAGAACATGGAGAACATGCTATCAAAGGACAATTCCAACTAGCGCAAAAATAATATTGCTCTGTTGTCAAAATGACACGATACAATATATCATCAAAAATAATGTCCCGATATATAACTGTATCGTTATTTCCCCCAATCACTAGTTTCTATCAACACACACACACACACGCAAACGCACACACACACGCACACGCACACACACACACACACACACACACACACCTTACCTAGCCACCCTGCTCCAGAGTTGGGGACACACATGTCCAGCTCGGCGCTGGGCAGGACGAACCCCACCACGAACACCTCCACTCCATCAGACATCAGCGCCATGCCCAGCACGAAGAACAGCTGCCACTGGAACCTGCCGTGGCCACACTCCTGCATGATCAGCTCATACTGCTGGGCCAGCTCCTCCTCGTCCGCCTGCCTCTCCTGCTCCAGGTCCTTACGGTCCCTCATGCTGTCTGAGACAAGTTGACCCAGAGAATCATGCCCGTCCCTAGGCTTCCCGTCAGCAGGCACCCCCTGATACTCCCCCTCATAGATCTCATCTTCATCATCGTGACCCTCAGTGGCGTCACTGGCGTAGTCTTCCCCGTCTTCGTCTTTTGCGGTAAGACCACCGGGGAAGTGGTCGTTGCCGTCGGGCTGCGTGTAGGCGTAGCGTCCATCATCATCGTCCTCGTCCTCGTTCTGGAACTGGCTGTAGTTGCGTTGGGAGGAGTACTCGTCCGCGGCGCGGTTGACGACCTTGCTGACCTTCTTAGCGGCATGGCGTTTGGCCTCCTTGGCGATGTCCTTGGCGCCCTTCACCAGTGACGTCCTGTTGTTGTACGGCTCATCCATCTTGCTGACTCTGATTCTATCTACCTGTCTTTATTTGTCCTTTATCGAACCAGCTAGGTCAGTTGGGAACCAATGCTCACTGGCAAAAAGAACTGCCAAAAAAGCTGACCTAAGTGTGAGAGAAAATTAGAAAGTAACAAACATTAGCTTAAGTTCTTACTTTCTTCTGATGTAAGTTACAACAGGGCAACTCAGCTGCAGCAAATGACAGTAAGTTGGGAGATGGTTCAAATGATACTAGCGTTGGCTAGGATAGCTAGCTGATGCTGCTGGTGTGAGGGAGAGCAGATCTCTATGGCAGTGGGATGGGAGCAGTCACACGGTTGAGAGGTGAAGACAGCTGAGTTCCAGTAGGAGAGATCACCATCCACACTGTCTTTAGGTCTGGTCACAGCTCATCTTTCTGTGGAGAGAGATACATTTGCTTAATTTCTGATCCAGCAGTGTTCAGGTTTAATGTCCCATCTCAGTGTCAGTCTCTAAAGTCAGGTTCTCTGCAGAGTGGACTGTTTGTGCCTGTAGATTTAGTGAGGAAGCCTTGAGGACTTCAGTGTGCTAGCTATAACTCTCCCTCAACATTATCAGGGGATCTGTCTGTGACGTCAATGGAAGGAAACGAACGTAAAAGGCGGAAACAAGGGACAGAGAGAAGGGGCTAAATAAAAGTGGATCCATTCCATACACTCTCTGACTGGAATGGGTCTGAGACACCCATGTGATCTGTTTGGGGGTCTACGAGTTCCGGTTAGGTCTGATCCATCTAGTCCTATACGGTACGTTCCATCTAGTTTCTGTGTTCCGTCTCTAGACTGGTCTAGAGTGTGTGTATTCTGTCTGAGCATGTGTGTTCCATCCTGCTTCACCACTAAATCAAAGATGTAATCACATTTTATATGTCACATGCGCCGAATACAACGGGTGTAGACTTTTCTGTGAAATGCTTGTTTTGGAGCCCTTCCCAAGGATGCATTAAAGAAATAACACAAACATTTAAATAGTAACACACAGGAGGAATAAAATACACAAGAATGAAGCTATATAAAGGGAGTACCAGTACCAGATCAATGTGCAGAGGTGCTGTACAATGTATTTGAGGTAGATATGTACATGTAGGCAGGGTAAAGTGACTAGGCATCAGGATAGATAATAATAAGGTATTTGAGGTAGATATGTACATGAAGGCAGGGTAAAGTGACTAGACATCAGGATAGATAATAATAAGGTATTTGAGGTAGATATGTACATGAAGGTAGGGTAAAGTGACTAGACATCAGGATAGATAATAATACGGTATTTGAGGTAGATATGTACATGAAGGTAGGGTAAAGTGACTAGGCATCAGGATAGATAATAATAAGGTATTTGAGGTAGATATGTACATGAAGGCAGGGTAAAGTGACTAGACATCAGGATAGATAATAATAAGGTATTTGAGGTAGATATGTACATGAAGGTAGGGTAAAGTGACTAGACATCAGGATAGATAATAATACGGTATTTGAGGTAGATATGTACATGAAGGTAGGGTAAAGTGACTAGACATCAGGATAGATAATAATAAGGTATTTGAGGTAGATATGTAAATGAAGGAAGGCAGGGTAAAGTGACTAGGCATCAGGATAGATAATAATAAGGTATTTGAGGTAGATATGTACATGAAGGCAGGGTAAAGTGACTAGGCATCAGGATAGATAATAATAAGGTATTTGAGGTAGATATGTACATGAAGGCAGGGTAAAGTGACTTGGCATCAGGATAGATAATAATAAGGTATTTGAGGTAGATATGTACATGAAGGCAGGGTAAAGTGACTAGGCATCAGGATAGATAATAATACGGTATTTGAGGTAGATATGTACATGAAGGCAGGGTAAAGTGACTAGACATCAGGATAGATAATAATAAGGTATTTGAGGTAGATATGTACATGAAGGCAGGGTAAAGTGACTAGGCATCAGGATAGATAATAATAAGGTATTTGAGGTAGATATGTACATGAAGGCAGGGTAAAGTGACTTGGCATCAGGATAGATAATAATAAGGTATTTGAGGTAGATATGTACATGAAGGCAGGGTAAAGTGACTTGGCATCAGGATAGATAATAATAAGGTATTTGAGGTAGATATGTACATGAAGGCAGGGTAAAGTGACTAGGCATCAGGATAGATAATAATAAGAGTAAAATAAAGAACAGAGTAGCAGCAGCATATGATGAGTGTTAAAGTGTGTGTGTATGATTGTGTATGTGTGTGTTTTTTTTGTAAGTGTGTCAGTGTAATGTCTGTGAGTGAGTGCGTATATAGTGTGTATAATAGTCTTGTGAGTGTGCATAGGGTAAATGCAAGATAGGGTCAATGCAGTCTTAATGAACCATTTAATTAACTGTATAGCAGTGTTATGGCTATTTAGCAGTCTTATAGCTGTGAGGTAGAAGCTGTCTCGGAGCATGTTAGTCTGAGAACCGATGTTCCGGTACCGTTTGCTGGACGGTAGCAGAGTGAACAGCCTATGGCTTGGGTGGCTGACATCTTTAGCAACTTTCGGGGCATTTTAGTGGTGGGTAACACATTGATATCATGGCTACCATTGAAAGCAACCAATGACTTGAATGGCGAATGGGAGACGTGCTTTAATTATGAGTTGAGATTGAGAAATAAAATGGTAGCTATTTTTAATCGAGACTATCAAAACAGTTTTAACACATGAATCGTGGCCATCAAAACAATTAACACGTGATTGCATTTAGAATTATTGGTTGCGCAATGACTGGGCTTATAAAAGCATATTTCACTCCAGTACCAGCTTTTTGAGGAGCTGCTCTCGTGCTGTCTGACAGGTGATAGGCCATTCTGCTCCTCAAACTAGGCTCTGTATGCTGTGTGCATGTGATAAGATACCTAACGACTAATGGAATAATACACACGCCAATTGAATTCCTCAAAATTATGCAAATTAACCTATAGACCGATAAGCATGACCGGTCAAATGTATTTTTGTCGGCTAATGGATTAACGGTTAACTGTTAACATCCCTAGTTCTGTATGCGTTTCTGTGGGTAGAATAAACATGGTCTAGAGTTTTAGCGACCCTAGTGGCGGAGGAGACGTGTTGGTAGAAGTGAGGTAGACCGGTTTTAAGTCTGCCTGCGTTAAAGTCTCCGTCCACCAGAAATGCTGCCGTTGGGTTTGCGGTTTCTTATTTGTTTATAGCCCCATACAGTTTGTTGATTGCCAAAGTGGTGTTGGCTTGTGGAGGGATGTAGACAGCTGTGATAATTACAGATGAGAACTCTTTCGGTAGATAAAAAGGTCTGCAGCTTATTCTATATCAGGTGAGCAAAAGCGAGGGATTTCCTTCACACTGGAAACAGTGCACCAGTTGTTGTTTATGAAGAGGCACACCCCTCTCCCTTTGAACTTGCCCGAGGCTACTGTCGGTTGATCATGCCGCTGCATGGAGTTTCTGCAAGGCATATAATGTTGCAGCTTTTCAAGTCTCTCTGATAGGAGACTCTCGAACGAAGCTCATCCATCTTATTCTTGAGTGGCTGGACATTTGCCGATAAAACGGAGGTGAGTGCTGGTCGATTTTAACTTTGTCTCAGTCTCACCAGGACGCCAGCCCATCTACTGTGCCTACGCCCGCGTCATTTTAATAGCCCATGAAACAAAGGAATAGGGTTCAGTGTGAACAAGGGAATAGCTGAGTCAGATTTTAAGTCAAAATCGAGGTTAGTAACTGTCGATCTGATATCCAAAAGTGCTTGATGGTCATATGTGAACCGTTTCAGGAAGCTAGGCGTATGCCGCACGTCACTACTTCACTGGACAATTTTTGTTATCTAAATGTGTTTTTAGGCAGAAATGCTTTCTGGAACATGTGAACTTTCATGTGCCTTAAAAGCAAACTTGCATGCCATCTGTAAATACGAATAAAATTGTGAAATTACGAGCCAAGTTGGTTTCACCACGGATAAAGTCAGGAACCTTCCCGCCAGCCATGATTGGCTGAGATAATGGATGGGCTGGACATGCCAAGAGATGAGTTCAGATTGGTCTGCCATGTAGCCTGCTTCTGTCTATAACGTGAGCTGCTCAGTATGTGTAGATAATCCTTGCTACTGCAGCTTTTTTGAAAGATATCATGGAGAACTTACAAAGTGTTTCTAATGCTCTCAACAACATTGCTGCCCTGACAAAGATCAGTGGGGAAAAGTTGTGATGGACTACTTTCTGGAGGATGATCGGGCCATGCTTATTCTATCTGACTGAAAATGAATCAGACGATGAGGAAATTCCTGATTTAGGCAAAAACATTGTAGAGTCTTCTAATGACAGTGATGAGGAAGACATGGCAAACAACAGTGATGTTGTCACAGAAGAAGTTGACCATGTTTCGAAATCAGTGGAATGCCCAGTGGAAGCAGCGTTTGATTGCAAATGCAGAGGGAGTCGAAAAGAGAACACAGAAGGCTGTTGTATAAAACACCTGTCTCCGGATCAAATCTTCCAAATAAGGGCAACCATGGCATCCAAGACAGAGAGGGAGAAGCGTTCATCGATATATATGGGTAAGGGTCGAAATACATTTTCAGATATTATACGTTTCTAATTTTGTCAAAGTTGTTTTCATTGCAAGTTAAAGCCTACTGTTAGCTAGCTAGCTAACGTTAGCTGGCTGGCTTGCTAGCTAAAGTTATGTGTATGATCTGTGTAGTAATATTATTTGTATCTCAGAAATCCATTTGCATTGCTAGTCATAGCCTAATGTTAGCTAGCTAGCCAACATTGAAACTTGCTGGTTAGTTTTAGCTACCTGCAGATTCATACTACATAAGTTCATGCATGGTAGCTAGCTATGACAATCGGTTTGTATTGCTAGTACTGTATGGGTTAGGATTATGGTTCATTGTTTAGCTAGCTAGCGAACTTACATGTCTAAACAAAAGACTCCATTTCGCCCGATGATTACATGATCTGTGTAGTAATATTATTTGTATCTCAGAAATCCATTTGCATTGCTAGTTATAGCCTAATCAAGTCCATATTATGGCAAGAACAGCTCCAATAAGCAAAGAGAAATGACAGTCCATCATAACTTTAAGACATGAAGGTCAGTTAATGTGGAAAATTTTAAGAACTTTGAAAGTTTCTTCAAGCGCAGTCGCAAAAACCATCAAAAGCTATGATGACACTGGCTCTCATGAGGACCTCCACAGGAAAGGAAGACCGAGAGTTACCTCTGCTGCAGAGGATAAGTTCATTAGAGTTACCAGCCTCAGAAATTGCAGCCCAAATAAATGCTTCACAGAGTTTAAGTAACAGACACATCTCAACATCAACTGTTCAGAGGAGACTGCGTGAATCAGGCCTTCATGGTCGAATTGCTTCAAAGAAACCACTACTAAAGGACACCAATAAGACGAAGAGACTTGCTTGGGCCAATAAACACAAGCAATGGACATTAGACTGGTTGAAATCTGTCCTTTGGTCTGATGAGTCCAAATTTTAGATTTTTGGTTCCAACCGCCATGTCTTTGTGAGACGCAGAGTAGGTGAATGGATGATCTCTGCATGTGTGGTTCCCACCGTGAAGCATGTAGGAGGAGGTATGATGGTGTGAGGGTGACAATGTCAGTGATTTATTTAGAATTCAATGCACACTTAACCAGCATGGCTACCACAGCATGCTGGTTTGGGATGAGTTAGATCGCAGAGGGACGGAAGCAGCCAACAAGCAAATGTGGGAACTCCTTCAAGACTGTTGGAAAAGCATTCCAGGTGAAGCTGGTTGAGAGAATGCCAAGAGTGTGTAAAAATGCCAAGAGTGTGTAAAGCTGGAACAACGGAACGACTTGACTAGTGTAGTGTTAGCTAGCTACATAGTTGCCTTTGCTAGTTGTCTTTGCTGTCTTTGTATCTAAGATAATTGTGCCGCTGGCTACGTCCAGTTACCGAGGTTACCTAGCTAGCTATCGAGGTTACCTAGCCAGCTACACTTTCATACAAAGTCAACAACGCAGCCACTGCTAGCTAGCCTACTTCAGCAGTACTGTATCATTTTAATCATTTTTAGTCAATAAGATTTTTGCAACGTAAGCTTAACTTTCTGAACATTCGAGACGTGTAGTCCACTTGTCATTCCAATCTCCTTTGCATTAGCATAGCCTCTTCCGTAGCCTGTCAACTATGTGTCTGTCTATCCCTGTTCTCTCCTCTCTGCACAGACCATACAAACGCTTCACACCGCGTGGCCGCGGCCACCCTAACCTGGTGGTCCCAGCGCGCACGACCCACGTGGAGTTCCAGGTCTCCGGCAGCCTCTGGAACTGCCGATCTGCGGCCAACAAGGCAGAGTTCATCTCAGCCTATGCTTCCCTCCAGTCCCTCGACTTCTTGGCACTGACGGAAACATGGATCACCACAGATAACACTGCTACTCCTACTGCTCTCTCCTCGTCTGCCCACGTGTTCTCGCACACCCCGAGAGCTTCTGGTCAGCGGGGTGGTGGCACCGGGATCCTCATCTCTCCCAAGTGGTCATTCTCTCTTTCTCCCCTGACCCATCTGTCTATCGCCTCCTTTGAATTCCATGCTGTCACAGTTACCAGCCCTTTCAAGCTTAACATCCTTATCATCTATCGCCCTCCAGGTTCCCTCGGAGAGTTCATCAATGAGCTTGATGCCTTGATAAGCTCCTTTCCTGAGGACGGCTCACCTCTCACAGTTCTGGGTGACTTTAACCTCCCCACGTCTACCTTTGACTCATTCCTCTCTGCCTCCTTCTTTCCACTCCTCTCCTCTTTTGACCTCACCCTCTCACCTTCCCCCCCTACTCACAAGGCAGGCAATACGCTTGACCTCATCTTTACTAGATGCTGTTCTTCCACTAACCTCATTGCAACTCCCCTCCAAGTCTCCGACCACTACCTTGTATCCTTCTCCCTCTCGCTCTCATCCAACACTTCCCACACTGCCCCTACTCGGATGGTATCGCGCCGTCCCAACCTTCGCTCTCTCTCCCCCGCTACTCTCTCCTCTTCCATCCTATCATCTCTTCCCTCTGCTCAAACCTTCTCCAACCTATCTCCTGATTCTGCCTCCTCAACCCTCCTCTCCTCCCTTTCTGCATCCTTTGACTCTCTATGTCCCCTATCCTCCAGGCCGGCTCGGTCCTCCCCTCCTGCTCCGTGGCTCGACGACTCATTGCGAGCTCACAGAACAGGGCTCCGGGCAGCCGAGCGGAAATGGAGGAAAACTCGCCTCCCTGCGGACCTGGCATCCTTTCACTCCCTCCTCTCTACATTTTCCTCTTCTGTCTCTGCTGCTAAAGCCACTTTCTACCACTCTAAATTCCAAGCATCTGCCTCTAACCCTAGGAAGCTCTTTGCCACCTTCTCCTCCCTCCTGAATCCTCCTCCCCCTCCCCCCCCCCCCCCCCCCCCCCCCCCCCTCCTCCCTCTCTGCAGATGACTTCGTCAACCATTTTGAAAAGAAGGTCGACGACATCCGATCCTCGTTTGCTAAGTCAAACGACACCGCTGGTTCTGCTCACACTGCCCTACCCTGTGCTCTGACCTCTTTCTCCCCTCTCTCTCCAAATGAAATCTCGCGTCTTGTGACGGCCGGCCGCCCAACAACCTGCCCGCTTGACCCTATCCCCTCCTCTCTTCTCCAGACCATTTCCGGAGACCTTCTCCCTTACCTCACCTCGCTCATCAACTCATCCTTGACCGCTGGCTACGTCCCTTCCGTCTTCAAGAGAGCGAGAGTTGCACCCCTTCTGAAAAAACCTACACTCGATCCCTCCGATGTCAACAACTACAGACCAGTATCCCTTCTTTCTTTTCTCTCCAAAACTCTTGAACGTGCCGTCCTTGGCCAGCTCTCCTGCTATCTCTCTCAGAATGACCTTCTTGATCCAAATCAGTCAGGTTTCAAGACTAGTCATTCAACTGAGACTGCTCTTCTCTGTATCACGGAGGCGCTCCGCACTGCTAAAGCTAACTCTCTCTCCTCTGCTCTCATCCTTCTAGACCTATCGGCTGCCTTCGATACTGTGAACCATCAGATCCTCCTCTCCACCCTCTCCGAGTTGGGCATCTCCGGCGCGGCCCACGCTTGGATTGCGTCCTACCTGACAGGTCGCTCCTACCAGGTGGCGTGGCGAGAATCTGTCTCCTCACCACGTGCTCTCACCACTGGTGTCCCCCAGGGCTCTGTTCTAGGCCCTCTCCTATTCTCGCTATACACCAAGTCACTTGGCTCTGTCATAACCTCACATGGTCTCTCCTATCATTGCTATGCAGACGACACACAATTAATCTTCTCCTTTCCCCCTTCTGATGACCAGGTGGCGAATCGCATCTCTGCATGTCTGGCAGACATATCAGTGTGGATGACGGATCACCACCTCAAGCTGAACCTCGGCAAGACGGAGCTGCTCTTCCTCCCGGGGAAGGACTGCCCGTTCCATGATCTCGCCATCACGGTTGACAACTCCATTGTGTCCTCCTCCCAGAGCGCCAAGAACCTTGGCGTGATCCTGGACAGCACCCTGTCGTTCTCAACTAACATCAAGGCGGTGGCCCGTTCCTGTAGGTTCATGCTCTACAACATCCGCAGAGTACGACCCTGCCTCACACAGGAAGCGGCGCAGGTCCTAATCCAGGCACTTGTCATCTCCCGTCTGGATTACTGCAACTCGCTGTTGGCTGGGCTCCCTGCCTGTGCCATTAAACCCCTACAACTCATCCAGAACGCCGCAGCCCGTCTGGTGTTCAACCTTCCCAAGTTCTCTCACGTCACCCCGCTCCTCCGCTCTCTCCACTGGCTTCCAGTTGAAGCTCGCATCCGCTACAAGACCATGGTGCTTGCCTACGGAGCTGTGAGGGGAACGGCACCTCAGTACCTTCAGGCTCTGATCAGGCCCTACACCCAAACAAGGGCACTGCGTTCATCCACCTCTGGCCTGCTCGCCTCCCTACCACTGAGGAAGTACAGTTCCCGCTCAGCCCAGTCAAAACTGTTCGCTGCTCTGGCACCCCAATGGTGGAACAAACTCCCTCACGACGCCAGGACAGCGGAGTCAATCACCACCTTCCGGAGACACCTGAAACCCCACCTCTTTAAGGAATACCTAGGATAGGATAAAGTAATCCTTCTGACCCCCCCCCCCCTTAAAAGATTTAGATGCACTATTGTAAAGTGGCTGTTCCACTGGATGTCATAAGGTGAATGCACCAATTTGTAAGTCGCTCTGGATAAGAGCGTCTGCTAAATGACTTAAATGTAATGTAATGTAAATGTCATCAAGGCAAAGCGTGGCTACTTTAAAGAATCTCAAATATAAAATATATTTTGATTTGTTTAACACTTTTACGGTTACTACATGATTCCATATGTGTTATTTCATAGTTTTGATGTCTTCACTATTATTCTAAAATGTAGAAAATAGTAAAAAATAAAGTAAAAAATGAAGAAAAACCCTTGAATGAGTAGGTGTGTCAACTTTTGACGGGTACTTTAAATACAGTGCTTTCGGAAAGTATTCAGACCCCTTGACTTTTTCCACATTTTGTTGTTACAGCGTTACTCTAAAATGTATTAAATAATTTTTTACCCTCATAAATCTACACACAATACCCCATAATGACAAAGCAAAAACAGGTTTTTAGAATTTTTTGAAAATGTATTTAAAAAAAATAAGTATTCAGACCCTTTACTCAGTACTTTGTTGAAGTACCTTTGGCATCAATTATAGCCTTCAGTCTTCTTGGGTATGACGCCACAAGCTCGGCACACCGTTATTTGGGGAGTTTCTCCCATTCTTCTCTGCAGATCCTCTCAAGCTCTGTCAGGTTGGATGGGGAGCGTCTTTCAGGTCTCTCCAGAGATGTTCGATCGAGGTTCAAGTCCGGGCTCTTTTAAAAAAAAAACATTTCACCTCTGGCTGGGCCACAAAAGGACATTCAGAGACTTGTCCCGAAGCCACTCCTGCGTTGTCTTGGCTGTGTGCTTAGGGTCGTTGTCCTGTTGGAAGGTGAACCTTTGCGCTAGTCTGAGGTCCTGAGCGCTCTGGAGCAGGTTTTCATCAAGGAACTCTATGTACTTTGCTCCATTCATATTTCCTTCGATCCTGACAACTCTCCCAGTCCCTGCCTCTGAAAAACATTCCAACAGGATGATGCTGCCACAACCATGCTTCACCGTAGGGATGTGGCCAGGTTTCCTCCAGACGTGACGCTTTGCATTCATACCAAAGAGTTCAATCTTGGTTTCATCAGACCAGAGAATCTTGTTTCTTATGGTTTTAGAGTCTTTGGGTGCCTTTTGGCAGACTCCAAGCGGGCTGTCATGTGCCGTTTACTGAGGAATGGCTTCCGTCTGGCCACTCTACCATAAAGGCATGATTGGTGGAGTGCTGCAGAGATGGTTGTCCTTCTGGAAGGTTCTCCCAGAGGAATTCTCGAGCTCTATCACAGTAACCATTGTGTTCTTGGTCAACTCTCTGACCAAGGCCCTTCTCTTCCGATTGCTCAGTTTGGCCGGGTGGCCAGCTCCATGAAGAGTCTTGTTGGTTCCAAACTTCTTCCATTTAAGAATGATGAAGTCCACGGTGTTCTTGGGGACCTTCAATGCTGCAGAAATATTTTGGTACCATTCCCCAGATCTGTGCCTAGACAGAATCTTGTCTCAGAGCTTTACGGACAACTCCTTTAACCTCGTGGGTTGGTTTTTGCTCTGACATGCACTGTCAACTGTGGGACCTTATATAGACAGGTCTGTGCCTTTCCAGATAATGTCCAATCAATTGAATTTACCACAGGCGGACTCCAATCAAGTTGTAGAAACATCTCAAGGATGATCAATAGAAACAGGATGCACCTGAGCTCAATTTTGAGTCTTGTAGCAAAGGGTCTGAATACTTATGTAAATAAGGTATTTCTGTTTTTGTTTTTTTATAAATTGCAAGAAATTCCCCGAAACTGTTTTCGCTTTGTCATTATGGGATATTTTGTGTAGATTGCTGAGATTTTTTATTTAATTCATCATTTTAGAATAAGGTTGTAACGTAACAAAATGTTGTTAAAGTCAAGGGGTCTGCATACTTTCCCGAATGCACTGTGTATATAAATGGGAAGCAGGCACGCATCTTTCACTGAACTGTGTAACGACAGATCGACAGGGATGTGACAATGAATTTTCATTTCTCTAATGTTCTTTTGTTGTTGTTTGCAGGTGCACAATCCTTCTGACCCTATTGTTTTCCTCTTTTTTTGCAGCCAGGTCCCATATACTTTTTAACAAGAACAAGTTTTTACTCTGGTATTGTACCTGGCGGACCATGCACAAGTTCCATCACAGTCTGGACATTCACTTCTTGTTCACAGGCCACAACAAGTTTGCCCCCAACTGGTGCTTCAGCCTCATCAAGCACCACTTCGGAAAGACCAGAGTGAACACTTTGTTGGAGATTTCTGGTGTGGTGAAGGACAGCACTGTGACAGGGGTCAACATCCCACAGCTGGTTGGACTGGAGGATGGTACGGTGCTGGTGGAAAGCTATGGCTGGCAACAACACCTGACTCCGTACTTCAGCAGTACCAGCACTTCAGATGAATATCATTTTCATTGCATTGTATGAGGTTATTGTTTATTATCTAAACGTGGGAGGTGAATTGATGTTATGTTAAGGTTGTATTGTGTTGTAAATGTTTTGTCTATTTTACTGTTTTACAGCTTTGAGGCTCTGGAGCCTGGTGTTGTCAAGGAGCGTTCAGACTGTCGGTACCAGGTTTCTGCTGCTGCAAAACGCTGATGTCCTCCCTCTTATAGATGGTCTGCCTGTACAAGCACCACCTGGACTGGACACGACTAGACAAATGTAGCTTTTTGAGAAGATCAGGAAGTTTGGCGATGAAGAGGGCACGGACATTGACCTAAGTCAAGGGCAGAACAGAAACAGGCTCTCCGAATATAGATTCCCTTGTTTATGCGTGGTGCGGACGGACCATTTCTATGCACATTCACATGACTCTCTCCTAACACACACACACACCATACCGTTGCTGCTACTATAGATTTTTTTTATCCTGCTGCTCAGCCACTTTTGCCCTGATTGTATGCATGTACTGTAACTACCTCATCTATCACCAGTATCACTGATATCCTTATTGATATTGCTCTTGTACACACTGTATATTATTTACTTCTTTCTCTACTGGAATTGACACTTTTTGTTATAGTTTTTTTTATCTGGACACTTTCTGTTTTTGATATTGTTACTATGGAAATATGCAAGTAACCGTTTCACTGTAATGTTTACACCTGCTGTATCCTGTGCATGTGACAAACAGACTTGGATTTCATTTGATATAGTGTGTGTTTACCAGAGAAGGTAATGTGAAGAACAACATGACCTGCTTCAAAGTCAGATTAATATATAGGCCAAGGACTAGATAAATATTTTTTTTACCTTGGGTTTTTCTTTATTGTAGGCTACTATTTTCACCACATTTAGTCTTGAAATCTTTGCTTGTTTACTACACTACCTTACTCGCCCTGTTTAGCACATGGCCTCACATGTGAATCCTTAAAAGAGATGTGTGGGATTAAGGCATAAGAGGGTGTGAACAATGCTGAGTGGGAGTAGACAAAGAAGAGCTCTCAAGCAGGGTGTACCAAAACATTCAAAACAAGTGGGGTTACAAGTTTATTCACTATCAAAGCATAATTATTTCGCCATTGTTCCTCAACTGCAGTCTATGATATACAATTTTGTAGCTTTGAGTCTGTACTTTTATCCAATGTGAAACACACTATTTCTAATGTTGCTATATAAGACTGAAAAGAGGCGCTGGGTCAAATATGTGATAATAGTATGAACTTTCTGTACAAAAAAGTCAACATAAAAAATGTAACTTAATAGCAAAGTCGGGTTGGAAGTTGATCCTGAGCACACAGCCATGACAATGCAGGAGTGGCTTCGGGACAAGTCTCTGAATGTCCTGGAGTGGCCCAGCCAGGGCCCGGACTTGAACCCCGACCGAACATCTCTGGAGACACCTGAAAATAGCTGTGCTGTGACACTCCCCATCCAACCTGACAGAGCTTGAGAGGATCTGCAGAGAAGAATGGGAGAAACTCCCTAAATACAGGTGTGCCAAGCTTGTAGCATCATACCCAAGAACACTCGAGACTGTAATCGCTGCCAAAAGGTGCTTCAACAAAGTACTGATTAAAGGGTCTGAATATTTATGTAAATATGATCTTTCTGTTGTTTGTTTTTAATACATTTGCAAATTTTCTAAAAACCTGTTTTTGCTTTGTCATTATGGGGTATTGTGTGTAGATTGATGAGGGGAAAAAACGATTTCAGCAATTTTATAATAAGGCTGTAACGTAACAAAATGTAAAAAAAAAAGTGAAGGGGATGGATTACTTTCCGAATGCACTGTATCTGTATACTGTGCGTATACAGAAGAAGTGTAGAGTGGAGCGTAGTAGCCTTCATATGTAGAGAGGGCTGAGTGTGGGTTGAGGCCCCTGTATAGGCAGATGACAGGATGATGTATGGTGTTTGTGCTAACCTCTGGTCCCAGGACTGAGATAAGACATGAGGATGCATCTGTCATGCTACCAGGAGCATTGAAGCTGGGGTCTAGACCAACCTCAACCAGCCCTGGAGATTTTGCTGCATTGCAGCAGTCAAATGGAGTGGAAAGCAGCATTGTTCTGACTAACTTTGTCTTTGCTGGTGGATTTGGGGTGTGTGTGTGTTCGTGTGAAGATGTCTGTGTGTGTAGTGTAGAAGGAAGTCTTGTTTGTGTGTGTGTGTGTGTGTGTGTGTGTTTGTGTGTGTGTGTGTGTGTGTGTGTGTGTGTGTGTGTGTGTGTGTGTGTGTGTGTGTGTGTGTGTGTGTGTGCGTGCGTGCGTGCGTGCGTGCGTGCGTGCGTGCGTGCGTGCGTGCGTGCGTGCGTGCGTGCGTGCGTGCGTGCGTGCGTGCGCATGTGTGTGCCCATGCAGCATGTGTACTGTATGTGTATAGTATGTGACGTGTGTTCACACAACCACGTTATGTGGTGTATCTTTCTACTTCACTGCACCAATCAACCCAGTCCAATAAAGAAAGTAAAATACCTCAACCACAATGCAACAAACCATAAACATACAGCAATAATGTACCACCAGGACAACAAACACAAAGATATCTCTACTTCCTGTTCATCTGGCCCATCTAGAGAGGAGAGAGCTGTCTCGGAGGCTGCGTCCTAAATGGCTCCCTATTCTCTACATGGCCCCTGGTGAAAAGTACTGCACTATATAGGGAACAGTGTATCATTTGGGATGTTAGACAAGTTCCCTAAAATCAATTACAGTACTCCTCCTTCCCTAACACAGTGTCTGACGGTTCAGTGGGGGTCTGACCAGGACAACAGACCAAAATCACACTGGAGGCTGAGGTTTTGCACCCAGGGGGGGAGGTTGAGGGAATAGCTGATTAACTCTGCCTGACTAATTTCGGCACACCTTTTACAAAACGGGGTAAGAATACCGGTGAGAATGGGATAACCAAGCAGCCAAGGTAGGGGTGGGATGTAGACTGTGGAATAGGAATGCCAGTGAAATGTTTTAGTAAAGGTTGATTGAAAGACTCGTCACTTTACCACACTGTCCTTCTTCCTCCCTCTCCCCTTCTCTCCCTTCTCTCCCTCCCTCTCCCCCTCTCTCCCTCTCTCTCTCCCTCGCTCTCTCTACAGTGTCTCTCAGAATGACCTTCTTGATCCAAATCAGTCAGGTTTCAAGACTAGTCATTCAACTGAGACTGCTCTTCTCTGTGTCACGGAGGCGCTCCGCACTGCTAAAGCTAACTCTCTCTCCTCTGCTCTCATCCTTCTAGACCTATCGGCTGCCTTTGATACTGTGAACCATCAGATCCTCCTCTCCACCCTCTCCGAGTTGGGCATCTCCGGCGCGGCCCACGCTTGGATTGCGTCCTACCTGACAGGTCGCTCCTACCAGGTGGCGTGGCGAGAATCTGTCTCCGCACCACGTGCTCTCACCACTGGTGTCCCCCAGGGCTCTGTTCTAGGCCCTCTCCTATTCTCGCTATACACCAAGTCACTTGGCTCTGTCATATCCTCACATGGTCTCTCCTATCATTGCTATGCAGACGACACACAATTAATCTTCTCCTTTCCCCCTTCTGATAACCAGGTGGCGAATCGCATCTCTGCATGTCTGGCAGACATATCAGTGTGGATGACGGATCACCACCTCAAGCTGAACCTCGGCAAGACGGAGCTGCTCTTCCTCCCGGGGAAGGACTGCCCGTTCCATGATCTCGCCATCACGGTTGACAACTCCATTGTGTCCTCCTCCCAGAGCGCTAAGAACCTTGGCGTGATCCTGGACAACACCCTGTCGTTCTCAACTAACATCAAGGCGGTGACCCGTTCCTGTAGGTTCATGCTCTACAACATTCGCAGAGTACGACCCTGCCTCACACAGGAAGCGGCGCAGGTCCTAATCCAGGCACTTGTCATCTCCCGTCTGGATTACTGCAACTCGCTGTTGGCTGGGCTCCCTGCCTGTGCCATTAAACCCCTACAACTCATCCAGAACGCCGCAGCCCATCTGGTGTTCAACCTTCCCAAGTTCTCTCACGTCACCCCGCTCCTCCGCTCTCTCCACTGGCTTCCAGTTGAAGCTCGCATCCGCTACAAGACCATGGTGCTTGCCTACGGAGCTGCGAGGGGAACGGCACCTCCGTACCTTCAGGCTCTGATCAGGCCCTACACCCAAACAAGGGCACTGCGTTCATCCACCTCTGGCCTGCTCGCCTCCCTACCTCTGAGGAAGTACAGTTCCCGCTCAGCCCAGTCAAAACTGTTCGCTGCTCTGGCACCCCAATGGTGGAACAAACTCCCTCACGACGCCAGGTCAGCGGAGTCAATCACCACCTTCCGGAGACACCTGAAACCCCAGCTCTTTAAGGAATACCTAGGATAGGATAAAGTAATCCTTCTAACCCCCCCCCCCCCCCCTTAAAAGAGTTAGATGCACTATTGTAAAGTGGTTGTTCCACTGGATATCATAAGGTGAATGCACCAATTTGTAAGTCGCTCTGGATAAGAGCGTCTGCTAAATGACTTAAATGTAATGTAATGTAAATGTAAAAACGCTTCAAAGTCATCTTCATACAGGCAATCTGGGACTTAAAGGCCTTGTATGTCTGTCTGTTGACATTTCATTACGTATGATGGTGGATCCATTCCTTCCTACATACAGTTAATATGCTAATGCTCATTAATGCTGACATTTATAAATCACCACTATGCACCTTGAGCGTCACAGATAACACACTATGGATTTATATGGTACATCAGTATAAACACACACTGACGCAGGTGCGAACAGAAAATCAAACACACACACACACACACTTTACCCTTCCAATTTCAAATCCAGAGTCAAATGCCTTTCCACGTCTCTCTCCCTGCGTAGCTGCTGTGCCTAGTGCAGTGATTGGGGTTAATATAGCTGCCGCAGCCTCAAGATGTGTTTTAAGCAATCAGCACATTTCCTGCTGGCTGGAATCAGGAGCCTGCTGAGGGGGACAAATGATTTCCTCCTAGTGGGGCTGTCATGGCCCGCTGACGCCACCCAGCCACCTTCATTAATCACACACACACGTGCATGCACGAACGCACACACACACACACACCTACGCACGGACACACACGTGCATGCACACACACAGTGGCTCAAAGAGCAGGGGAGATTTTTCCCGTTCTGTAGGAGATGGTGGGATAAAAAATGTAAATTTTAAAAAAAATACAAACTTAAACCTGATTGCTCTGCTCTGGATAAGAGTGTCTGCTCAATGACTAACATGCAGCTTTCCATATCCAACCAGGGTTGCAAACAGAAAAAGTTTTTAAAAGAAAAATCTGTATTCTGATTGGAGAGAACTGTTTAGATATATGTAGTACCTTTTCCGTTTAAAAAAAATGTTTCCTCCTGTTTTTCGTGCTTTCTGAACACTACCCAGGTATTCCTCAGGGAGTGAATGTGTATGTGTGCAGGGTGGCGATGTTTCCTTATAAGGATGTTTGAAGAAGGAACGACACCCGTCCTCTTGTCTAGGTAGCTGCAGGATACTGCAGTAGCATCAGACGTGGTTTCCCCATGCTCTCACTCCCTCTTTAATCATTTCATCCCAGCCAACCCCAAAACTCTACCTCTCAGGGGCAACAAAGGTTACAGTACAGGCTTGTTCTTAATCATCCTGCATCAATTGGAAAATAGAAATAAAAAACAAGAAAACTATATATATATATATATTTTTTGAATGATTGGTCCAGAGGTGAAAAAGTACTGGCTGAAAAAGTTATGTGTAAATTCACTGCTCTGCCTCTCTTGGGGCTATGATGTCATAGTCTCAGTGATGTCACATTGCGACATTTTGTGTGTCTCCCTACTGTACTCCACATAGCATTGTCTGGTGATTGGTTACTGACTGCTTAAGACAAAGGGCAGTATAACAACCATTCATTACACTGGGACTCAATTATGTATTTATGGAGTCACACACACACACACACTGCATGAAAGCTGTCATAGTCTCAGGACACACACGTGGGCACGCACCAACACCCACCAAGCTGCCTGGCTGCGTGCAGTAATATGGTGATGGATGGCTGTGTGGGTTGACTGGCTGCTGGGGATGACTGCACAACAGCTGTAAGAGATCAAACTGGTTTCATAGAGGCACTGAGGACTGTGTGCATGTGTGCGTGTGTGTGTGTGTGTGTGTGTGTGTGTGTGTGTGTGTGTGTGTGTGTGTGTGTGTGTGTGTGTGTGTGTGTGTGTGTGTGTGTGTGTGTGTGTGTGTGTGTGTGTGTGTGTGTGTGTTGTTTAGCAATGACTATCACAAGCACTACATGGACACCTGCTCGTCGGACATCTCATTCCAAAATCATGGACATTAATATGGAGTTGGTCTCCCTTTGCTGCTAGAACAGCCTCCACTCTTCTGGGAAGACTTTCCACTGGATGTTGGAACCTTGCTGCGAGGACTTGCTTCCATTCAGCCACAAGAGCATTAGTGAGGTCGGGCACTGGTGTTTGGGCGATTAGGCCTGGCTCGCAGTCGGCGTTCAATGTAAGTACCAATACTGACATAAAGACCATAAAATATAAGTATCCAAAAGGAATTGGGTCTTTCCATCAATAATGGGGCCAATGTGTGACATTGGGCTCAACATTTCTAAATGGTTTGAAACAAAAAATAAAAATGATTTTTATGCAGCTCCAGGAATAGAGGAATATATGCAAATTGACCCATAATTCCAATTTCAACATCGGCCTAGGACAATACATCCTTTAAGCAAGGTTGATACAGACATCGGCGAGTCAAATTCAAGGCCATTCAGGGACTTTCTCAAGCACTTAATTGTATTTTCAAATACCTCAATGTTATACAATTGTGGAGCAGTTAGCCTGGTGGCTAAGAGCATTGGGCCAGTAACCTAAAGGTTGCTGGTTTGAATCCCCAAGCCGACTAGGTTAAAAATATGTCCATGTGCCCTTGAGCAAGGCACTTAACCTTAATTGCTCCTGTAAAACGATCTAGATAAGAGTGTCTGCTAAATGACTAAAATGCCATAATTTAGATGTATGCACATATAGGGCTTAATATAGAACACCCCCCCCCCCCCAACAAAAAAAACATGCAAAAAGTGTAAAAATAAATAAATAAGTAGGCAATTAACACACTTTCAGAATAATGAATTGTTTAGGCCTTGTAAATGCATTGATTTTATAATTATTATTATATACCTAAAATATGTGAGAATAATGTGTACTTGCCTGACTAAATTAATTGAATGAACACATCCATGCCGGTTTTCTGTAGCCTATGTTGCCCACACAGGCAAACATAATAAAACCATGAGTAGCGGGAGCATTAATCTCGCCATCTGTTTTTATAATGACAAAACGACCAAAAACCAGGTTACTTTTGTAATGGGAGGATTTTTATGAGAAGCCAAGTTGAAGCCAACAATAGATATTGTCATCCTCATAATAACCGCACGTGGTTTAACCGCAACAGATTAGCTCACCAACACCCGTCAATTGAAGCGGCGGGAAACAACCCGAAACTGGTCACATCTCTCACAAAAACGTATCAAAAATGAAATCACGGATAATTATAAGGTAGCAGGAGAAGTTAGAAATTGGCTACAATAATTACAAGGACTTTTCAAGCACCAAATTGAGGAAATGTCTGAATTTCAAGGTAGGCCTATTCCTACTTGAATTTCGGAGCTCCAAATTCAAATTCAAGTAGACTACTTCAAGCCCCGTGTTGTTTAAAATTGGAGGTCTAACATGGAGAACAAAATGTATTCGTCATGTTATTTCATTACCAGATCATAGTGTGAAGAAGCCCACGAGGCTACGTAATGTGTTGTCATTATATCAAGAATAATTCATAGGAATAGTGTTGCGCAATAATATATACTACACACGTGTTCAATCCCAGGGCTAAAAACATATGAAAACGTGAACTCATTACCTTGATGCTTTTCTCTGTTAAATCTAAGGAGACCTTGCTGTAAATCAAGCAGACAACAGATGATGAACATCAATTCACTAGGGATATTAGACCCGACGTGAATCCATTCACAACTGTCTTCACCTGTTTAACGAATGAGACACCAAAATATTCTGGACATTCCTAGTGAACACCTTTTTTTCAGCACTCGGGCTGTCGTAGCATTGCATGCGCTGTCACAACAGCTGTTCCTGTTCCCCGCGTTCCTTCCTGGATCAGATGATGATGTGTGAAATTATCACAGCATAATTGCAGCTCAACACCAAGTGTGCATCCAACAAGTATTATACATAATTATTGATCAACCACGTCAATGACTGTATCGAATTAGGTTTTAATTATCAAGGTAATATGACTCTTTCGGTTAGAAGCATTCGATTTTGCAATTGCATTTATTATTTTGGATTTGTATGCCCATGAAAACTGTTTTCACCCAGTAACATAATACATGAAATGTTACATAGTTACACTGCATTTGTGAGATGTCCGACAGCAAGATCCAGTATTCTTACAGGGTTCAAATTCAATGTATAATTGAACTAATTAATGGTTAATATATGATATAGCGACAACTTACTCTACCATAAATGCAAAGACAGAAAAATTATGTTTATGTTAAACGATTTTCGACAAAATCCGTCAAGACACCAACCATGATAAAGAGTTAAACATAGGTTTTATGTTCCCCCCCTATATCTTGATGTAATGACATTAAACAAAGTGGCATATTATTATGAATGACTTCCGCTGTAACAAGTTGTCCAGCATTGGAACTCTTCACTGGTACCCTAGTTTATAGAAAGTCCCAATTACATTAAATGTGACTACTATAATCAATGGAACAATCTTTTCGTGAGTTGATACACTCTATTCCAACGTTGATATACCTCTATTCCAATTTACAGTCAACATTGAGTTAATTAAGGTAGATGTCTGTCTGGTAGCCAGATAACGTTCTCCAGAGTCAGTCCCAATTGGCACCCTATTCCCTATTCCCAAGGCCCATTGGGGATTCTTGTCAAAAGGAGCGCACTATAGGGAAAAGGGTGCCATTTGGGACATACGCCCACGATGTATAGCTGAGCCAGGGAAATGTCAATACGCCCACGTTCAGTCCTGCTCAAGCTCCCATAATTAACTGTTTCAACTGTTTAGTGTCGGTCTCCATCAAATGGACACATCGCCAATGTTACAGTACAAAGAGAGACAGCGGGGTGTTGTGTATGTTCAGCACTAACAATGGAAGCAGAGATAGTAGTACTGGGCAAAGAGAGAATATCTTGAGTGTTCTTTCTCTCCTTCTTTCTCTCTTCCTCTCTTTCTTTTCTCTCTCTCTGGCTCTCGTTCTACCCACCCCCTCTCTCTGCTGGTCGTTTCACGCACCACGGGTTCCCCCTTTACTACCGCGGTTCTATCAGCTCGTGAGAGGCTGCGCTGCTGCGCTGCTGCTACTTGGTCACAGTAAACCCGGCCAGGAAGGACATCAATCACCGGCCGGCCTTTTGACGAAAGCCGCGTTCTGTAATGAGATTCTAGGGCTTGTCCTGACATTGTGGACGGGAATCAAACCTCCATCATCCACAATGTGCCCTTGAGCAAGGCACTTAACCCAAGGCACATGCTCCTGTATTTCATATATGTTATGAATTGCAATTAGTACAATATGTTACGAATTTGCAATAAGTACAGTATGATATATGCATTTGGTGCGTCTAACGTTAGCTAGGTGGCTCGGTGGCTACTGTTAGCTAGGCTATGAGTTAGGTTAAGGGGGTAAGGGGAAGGGTTAGCTAACAAGTTGAGTAGTTGCAAATTAGCTAAAATGCTAAAATTGTCCATGATGAGATTTGAACGCTCAACCCTTGGGTTGCTGGATGTTTGCGCTATACACCAAACCCATCCATTTCATTTTTTGCTTTAACAAGTAACCTTGTCTTATATAACCATACCAAACATAACATATCATACTAATTTATATGTACTATGTTACGCCTAGTCTATGAGTCTAGGCTACTATCTGCATCAAACTCAATCTCTTTCTCGCTCGCTCTCTCTGCTGTAGATGGATCTGTTCTCTTTATGCATAATGTGTGTGTGTGTGTGTGTGTGTGTGTGTGTGTGTGTGTGTGTGTGTGTGTGTGTGTGTGTGTGTGTGTGTGTGTGTGTGTGTGTGTGTGTGTGTGTGTGTGTCCGTGTGTGTCCGTGTGTGTATGTGTGTGTGTGTGTGTGTGTGTGTGTGTGTGTGTGTGTGTGTGTGTGTGTAGTGAGAGAGAGCGAGAGAGAGTGATACAAATTCGTTGTAATGTGTGTTGATTGGTTCATGAGTCCCAAGAGACGCTCAGGGACTTATAAGGTGTAAATATCTTTGTATTGTGTTCTTTATTTCATTATCCTTCAGTCCAAAATGTTGTTTATTAGAATGAAAGAGAGTGTGAATTCGTTAATTAGTCAATTGCCTTTCTGCAAAACCGTTAGAGTTTAAACAGCATAACTATATTAATTCAATTTAAATAAATTAAGCATCTTGTAGCCTAGAGTAGCCTACATGAATACAGCTAAATGTGTGATAATTCATGTACGGTGTTGTGATCTCAGCAGGGTGAGACGTGTTGATCAAAGTGTCCCTCTCCAACAGCGACAGCTGCTGAATTACACGGAGGACAGCGGATGGCAAACTACACCGTTTGAAGTTTAGAAACGTGACATACCTTTTAAAAGTTTTCCCAAAATATGCGAACGTCTTATTCCATTCATGTCTTATCATACATGACAATAAATAGCGTATTTCGAGCTATTGATGAGATAATCTAGTGCAGATGAGTACCCACTACGGTTTGATACACATTTCAAATCTACATTTATCCAACTGTAAACCTGGCAAAAATAAAAGGAATCACTGGGATAGGCCACTCACAATACACAGGGTTTGCATCAAAGAGTTGAAGTCAAATGTAAGTATAAAGAGAGGAAAACAACTATACTCACAGACTACAGAAGATGGACAGTTCGGTAAAACAGCGCAGGGAGCCAGCTGTATGCCTTCTCCAGCGGATATTTCCTCTTTTCCCTCGCGACGCAGAAACTGAGGTAGTTAGTGACCGCGCAAGGAGTGCTATTTCTCTCTTCTTTTTTTCTCCCCCTCTCCTACACGATGCACGATGCAGCGGTGCCTCTGCAGTACTCCAATAAAGAGAAGAGACGCCGAGAGGGAAAGAAAAACAGAGAGAGAGAGAGAGAGAGAGCGCGAGTACTACACATTCGGGGTGTAGTCTGTGTTGATTGATTGTTGAGTCCCAAGAGACACTCCGGGATTTATAAGGTGTACATATCTTTGTATTGTGTTTTTCATTTAATTATCCATTATCCTAGCCTACGATGGAATAGGGTGAATGAAATAATAGTAGTGGGCAGTCCCCTATAATGGAACAATCTGTCTAGTATCTGATGCGGGGAGGGATGAGGGTTGGATGGGACACTGGCTGCTACGTTGAGAGGATATTCAAATAATAAAGCAATACTTTGATGCAGAGGAATAGGCCACAACATCTAACAGCGAATATTCGCGATCAAAACACACATCATGTTTATTACAACTGAATAGGAAATCAGACTCGTTGTGCATTCCGTTTTACAATTAGTATAAGTGTTCCAAGTTGACTGAAACTCGGTCTGAATCAATCTGAATAAAACTTGCGAGTGAGTCTACAAGACGTTTATTCATCGTACATGGTAATGTGAAAGATGTATAACGATAGAGATATATTCTGAGAGAAGTCACTCCAGAAGCTTGGCCACTACTGAGCTGATGCTGCCTGCTTAATATAGTAGGTACAGCTGGAAAGATAGAGAGTATCCCTGCAGCTCAGTTCTATTATTCCAGGGGTGCCACTTTGGTTTTAGTAGTGGGGGGACATAACCTGGCGAGGGCTCTGGGGGTCCTCCCCCATCATTTTTTTTTAGGCATTTTAAGCTAATTTCCTGCATTTTTACACAATCCAATATGCCGTCTCTATTTAGAACAAAAAGTAAGCAAAATAAGCCACAGTCATCAAGCTAGGTAAGAGATCATTATTACATATGTTTAAGTGATTAATAAGACTGAACTAGATCAAAAGTAATTCAATAATAAATATTGTGTTGCACCTTTAACCAATAGCCTAAAAAAAAATCAACAATACAAAGACTTTTGATTGTCTTTGTTAAAACATCCTCTATATACATTTTCAGCCAGACCGGCCAGCCAGCCCAAGCTGCCTGCATTAAAAATAATATTCCCAAGGGAAAGGTTTGGAAACAAAACAACAAAACTAAATAAAACACATACACATCAAATATACATTAACACACAAAAACAGCAAATCCTCCATTTAATTAATCTCATAGGACTAATAGTAATGTAAAGCTATTTTTACTTACACAATATAGCTGGGTCGCTCCGCCCTGTCTCTAGGGGTCCACGGCCCTGCAGCGCTCCAACCCAACACACACCACTCAGCTTTAGGATCTTAGCGAAACATTCATTATTGGTTTGGGGTGTGTTAGGCCAAGGCCAGAGTGACAACCTACAGGACAGCAGACCTCCAGGTCCAGGAATGAGCAGCCCAGCAGCTAGGGATCGCCTAAATAGGTATCTCCCCTGACGTGGGCATGTTTTTAATACAGACTCCTTTAGTCATACTGTATTCCATATAAGGCATCCAGACCTTATGAAAGTTGCCCAGTATAACCTTAATCTTGTAATAAATAAAATCCAGTGATATACAGTTGAAGTCGGAAGTTTACATAAACAAGGTTTAATGACCCCAACCTAAGTGTTTCAACCACTCCACAAATGTCTTGTTAAAAAACTATAGTTTTGGCAAGTTGGTTAGGACATCTACTTTGTGCATGACACAATACATTTTTCCAAAATTGTTTACAGACAGATTATTTCACTTATAATTCACTGTATCCCAATTCCAGTGGGTCAGAAGTTTACATACACTAAGTTGACTGTGCCTTTAAACAGCTTGGAAAATTCCAGAAAATGATGTCATGGCTTTAGAAGCTTCTGATAGGCTAATTGACATCATTTGAGTCAATTGGAGGTGTACCTGTGGATGTATTTCAAGGCCTACCTTCAAACTCAGTGCCTCTTTGCGTGACATCATGGGAAAATCAAAAGAAATCAGCCAAGACCTCAGAAAAAAATGGTAGACCTCCACAAGTCTGGTTCAACCTTGGGAGCAATTTCCAAATGCCTGAAGGTACCACGTTCATCTGTACAAACAATAGTACGCAAGTATAAACACCATGGGACGTCATACCACTCAGGAAGGAGCTGTCATACCACTCAGGAAGGAGACACGTTCTGTCTCCTAGAGATGAACGTACTTTGGTGCAAAAAGTGCAAATCAATCCCAGAACAATAGCAAAGGACCTTGTGAAGATGCTGGAGGAAACAGGTACAAAAGTATCTATTTCCACAGTAAAACGAGTTCTATATCGACATAACCTGAAAGGCCTCTCAACAAGGAAGAAGCCACTGCTCCAAAACCGCCATAAAAAAGCCAGACTGGTTTGCAACTGCACATTGGGGACAAAGATTGTACTTTTTGGAGAAATGTCCTCTGGTCTGATGAAACAAAAATAGAAAAACTGTTTGGCCATAATGACCATCATTATGTTTGTAGGAAAAAGGGGGAGACTTGCAAGCTGAAGAACACCATCCCAACCGTGAAGCACGGGGGTGGCAGCATCATGTTGTGGGGTGCATTGCTGCAGGAGGAACTGGTGCACTTCACAAAATAGATGGCATCATGAGGGAGGAAAATTATGTGGATATATTGAAGCAACATCTCAAGACATCAGTCAGGAAGTTAAAGCTTGGTTGCAAATGGGTCTTCCAAATGGACAATGACTCCAAGCATACTTCCAAAGTTGTGGCAAAATGGCTTAAGGACAACACAATCAAGGTATTGGAGTGGCCATCACAAAGCCCTGACCTCAATCCTATAGAAAATTTGTGGGGCAGAACTGAAAAAGTGTGTGCGAGCAAGGAGGCCTACAAACCTGACTCAGTTACACCAGCTCTGTCAGGAGGAATGGGCCAGAATTCACCCAACTTATTGTGGGAAGATTGTGGAAGGCTACCCGAAACGTTTGACCCAAGTTAAACAATTTAAAGTCAATGTTACCAAATACTAATTGAGTGTATGTAAACTTCTGACCCACTGGGAATGTGATGAAAGAAATAAAAGCTGAAATAAATCATTCTCTCTACTATTATTCTGACATTTCACATTCTTAAAATACCTCTTTGGGCTAGGTGTTCCGCTAGCGGGATCACATCCGGTGAAATTGCAAGGCGCCAAATTCAAATGACAAAATCGTAATATTAAACATTCATGAACATACAAGTGTCTTATATCATTTAAAAGTTTAACTTCTTGTTAATCAGATTTCAAAAAGGCTTTACGGCGAAAGCATACCATGCGATTATCTGAGGACAGCGCCCCACATCAAAATACGTTTTCAACCAGCACAGGCTTCACAAAAATCACAAATAGCGATTAAATCAATCACTTACCTTTGAAGATCTTCCTCTGTTTGCAATCCCACGGGTCCCAGCTACACAATGAATGTTCGTTTTGTTCGATAAAGTCCTTCTTTATACTTCTTTATATTCAAAAAAGTCAGTTTAGTTGGCGCCATTGATTTCAGTAATCCACTCCTTCAACATGCAGACAAAGGAATCCAAAAAGTTACCGGTAAACTTCATCCAAACAAGTCAAACAATGTTTCTAAACAATCCTCAGGTACCCTAATATGTAAATAAATGATACTATTTCAGACGGAAAGAACGGTGTTCAATAGGAAAGGAAAATAACGAAGAGCCCGCCCTCATTCACGTGCGCCAAAAGCTTACTTTTCCTGTTGAGGTCACTTTGGAAAAACTACTATTACTTGTTAGTTTTTCAAGAAACAAGCCTGAAACCCTGTATAAAGACTGTTGACATCTATTGGAAGCCATAGGTACTGCAGTCTGGAAGGAATTGTTTATATATAGACCCATATACTTTCATTGGAAAGGCATGTGAGCTCAAAAAAAAAATTCCCGGATGGATTTTCCTCAGGTTTTCGCCTGCCATATCATTTATGTTATATTCACAGACATTATTTTAACAGTTTTAGATACTTCAAAGTGTTTTCTATCTAATTCTAGCTTCTGGGCCTGAGTAACAGGCAGTTTACTTTGGGCACGTCAGTCAGGCAGAAATTCAGTATACTGCCCCCAAGCCATAAGAAGTTTTAACGAAAAGAAAGTGGAGATCCTAACTGACCTAAGCCAGGGAAATTTTACTTGGATTAAATGTCAGGAATTGTGAAAAACTGAGTTTAAATGTATTTGGCTATGGTGTATGTAAACTTCAGACTTCAACTGTATAACTTGATATTGTGGGAGGATATCCAACCTTCCAATTAATGGCAATGGATTGCTTAGCCGATATAAATGCTTGGTTACACAGTTTCTTCAGATAACAGTCTCCAGTATCAACTTTTCAAAGCAAACAAAAACAGGGAGAAGGGAGAATCTGTGATATAATAACATACTCTTTGCCAGAATTCAGCCAGCCTCGACAAGACCATATGGAAATATGTCCCCTTTAGTGTTTTACAGCTCTAGCAGAGGAATGACATTTCTAACTGCATGTTATTCCGTTTCACTGGCATATATAGTACGTTCTATGGATGGTCTTCAACTGCAGTAATTTATGTCTATGATGATATGAACATGACTGGGCATTCAAACATATCTGTATCCATGCATCATCATCGATAGCTTTTACCAGGTCTTCCTCACATTTTTGTTTTACAAGTTTTGCATCATCGGGAAAATCAATCAAATTTATTTATAAAGCCCTTTTTACATCAGCAGATGTCCCAAAGTGCTATACATAAACCCAGCCTAAAACTCAAAACAGCAAGCAATGCAGATGTAGTAGCTCAGTGGCTAGGAAAAACTTCCTAGAAAGGCGGGAACCTAGGAAGAAACACCACTAGAGGCCGAGGGGGACGCAAAACCGGACAGGAAGATTACATCTGTGACTCAACTCACTCAAGTGACGCAACCCCCCAATGACGGCATGGAAGAGCACTAGTAAGCCAGTGACTCAGACCCCGTAAAAGGGACAGAGGCAGAAAATCCCAGTGGAGAGAGGTGAGACGGCCAGGCAGAGACAGCAAGGGCAGGTCGTCGCTCCAGTGCCTTGCCGTTCACCTTCGCACCCATGGGCCAGACTACACTCAATCATAGGACCTGCTGAAGAGATGAGTCTTCACTAAAGACTTAAAGGTCGAGACCGAGTCTGCCTCTCTCACATGGATAGGCAGACCATTCCATAAAAATTGAGCTCTATTGGAGAAAGCCCTGCCTCCAGCTGTTAGCTTAGAAATTCTAGGGACAATAAGGAAGCCTGCTTCTTGTGACCGTAGCGTACATGTAGGTATGTAGGTAGGACCAAATCGGAGAGATAGGTAGGAGCAAGCCCATGTAATGCTTTGTAGGTTATCAGTAAAACCTTGAAATCAGCCCTTGCCTTAACAGGAAGCCAATATAGAGAGGCTAGCACTGGAGTAATATGATCAAATTTTAGGGTTCTAGTCAGGACTCTAGCAACCGTGTTTAGCAGTAACTACATTTTATTTAGTGCTTTATCTGGGTAGCCGGAGAGTAAGGTATTGCGGTAGTCTAATCTAGAAGTGACAAAAGCATGAATTCGATTTTTTGTCATTTTTGGACAAAAAGTTTCTGTTTTTTTGTTACGAAGATGTAAAAAAGCTGTCCTTGAAAATGTTTTGATATGTTCGTCAAAAGAGAGATCAGGGTCCAGAGTAACGCCGAGGTCCTTCACAGTTTTATTTGAGACGACTGTATAACCATCAAGGTTAATTGTCAGATCCAACAGTCAATCTCTTCGTGAGACCTAGAACTAGCATCTCTGTTTTGTCCAAGTTTAAAAGTAAAACATGTGCCGCCATACACTTCCTTATGTCTGAAACATAGGCTTCCAGGGTAGTCAATGAACCAATGTTCATCGAAATGTACAGCTGTGTGTCATCCGCATAGCAGAGAAAGTTGACATTGTGTTTCTGAATGACATCACCAAGAGGTAGAATATATAGTGAAAACAATAGTGGTCCTAAAACAAAACCTTGAGGAATGCCAAAACTTACAATTGATTTGTCAGGGGACAAACAATCCACAGAGAAGAACTGATATCTTTCCAACATATAAGATCTAAACCAGGCAAGAACTTGTCCATGTAGACCAATTAGGGTTTCTAATCTCTCCAAAAGAATGGGGTGATAGATGGTGTTGAAAGAAGCACTAAGGTCTATGAGCACGAGGAAAGATGCAGAGCCTGGGTCTGACGCCATTAAAAGGTAATTTACCACCTTCACGAGTGCAGTGTCAGTGCTATGATGGGGTCTAAAACCAGACTGAAGCATTTCGTATATATTATTTGTCTTCAGGAAGGCAGTGAGTTACTGCGCAACAGCTTTTTCTACAATTTTTGAGAGGAATGGGAGATTCATATAGGCCGATACATTTTTACATTTTCCGTGTCAAGGTTTGGCTTTTCAAGAGGGGCTTTATTACTTCCACTTTTAGTGAGTTTGGTACACATCCGGTGGATAGGGAGCAATTTATTATGTTCAGCATAGGAGTGCCAAGCACAGGAAGTAGCTCTTTCAGTAGTTTAGTTGGAATAGGGTCCAGTATGCAGCTTGACGGTTTAGAGGCCATGACTATTTTCATGAATTAGTCAAGAGTGTCTCCATTGATCCCTGGCAGTTCTGTGCAAACTCAGGACAACTGAACTTTAGATAAATACACAGATTCAAAGTGGAGTCCGTAATTTGCTTTCTAATGATCATGATCTTTTCATCATAGAAGTTCATGAATTTATCACTGCTAAAGTGAAAGCAATCCTCCCTTGTTGAATGCTGCTTTTTAGTTAGCTTTGCAACCTTATACATTTTTTGGGGGGGATTGTTCTTATTCTCCTCAATTCGGTTGTAAAAATAGGATGATCGAGCAGCAGTGAGGGCTCTTCGATATTGCATGTTACTGTCTTTCCAATCTAGTCGGAAGACTTCCAGTTTGGTGGAGTCCCATTTCTGTTCCAATTTTCTGGAAGCTTGCTTCATTCAGGGCTCGGGTATTTTCTGTATACCAGAGAGTACATTTCTTGTGACAAATGTTCTTGTTTTTAGGGGTGCGACTGCATCTATGGTATTATGCAAGGTTAAATTAAGATCCTCAGTTAGGTGGTTAACCGATTGTTGCACTCTGATGTCCTTGGGAAGGTGGAGGGAGTCTGGAAGGGCATCTAGGAATCTTTGAGATGTCCGAAAATGTATTGCACGGCTTTTGATGATCCTTGGTTGGGGTCTGAGCAGATTATTTGTTGCGATTTCAAATGTAATAAAATGGTAGTCCGATAGTCCAGGATTATGAGAAAAAGCGTTTAGATCCACAATATTTATTAAAACTAGATACTGGGTATGACTGTAGCAATGAGTAGGTTTGGAGACATGTTGGACAAAACCCTCTGAGTTGATATTTAAAGTCCCCAAAAATTTGAATATTATCTGCCATGACTACAAGGTCCAATAGGAATTCAGGGAAATCCGTGAGGAACACTGTATATGAACCAGGAGGCCTTTAAACACTAGCTATAAAACGTGATTGAGTAGGCTGCATAGATATCATGACTAGAAGCTCAAAATACAAAAATGCAGGCATTTTTGGGGGGGGGGATTGAAATTTGCTGCGCGGGGGATATGGTCACTCGTGTAACCAGGAGGAGAGGCCTCATTTAACACAGTAAATTCATCAGACTTGAGCCATGTTTCAGTCAGGCCAGTCACATCAAGATTAGGATCAGAGATCAAGGCACAGACACGGTCTCAATAGGGATAGCTGAGCTGACTACACTGACTGTGCTAGTGGCAGACTCCACTAAGCAGGCACCCTATCTCATTGTGGAGCCAGAGGAGTTAGAGCCCTGTAAAAGCCTCTATCAACCCTTGATACAGTTTGGAAATCAACTTTGGAGGTTTGTCAGACTGCCTTAAAATAGCATCTGGCTTGTCCAGTGTTTGCTGCACAGAGAGAATAAAGTGTTGTATCTGCAAAAATTCACCTCACCTTTGTCACAGACTGGTCTTCCCTGTCTGCCTGACAGTGCTGAGACCCCTGTCTGATCCTCCTAAAATGAGGCATGATAAAGAATTACCTTGGTGTACAATTATACGTTATTTTACCCAGTAATATAATGATTGAAGCAAAAATAATAGCTAACGTTAGCCAACTTTTGGCCAGCTCTCTTTCTAACGGTACATAAACTGGCCTAAGCTAGCCAAGTTCATTTACTTCTGAAACAGGACAAAGGCTACTAAACATTTCCATACAAACAACAGCTGTTAGATAGTAATAATTGCCACCTCATATCTCTTTCTGACAGATAACTAGAGGCTAGAGCTGACCTGGCTGTGGTAGCTACTAGCTAGTGTAGCTTATTCATTCACCTCAGTCGAGAGAGGATGAAACATTAGCTAATGTTACATGTCAGTTACAATAGTAGCTCAGCATTGCGAATAAACACTAGTTTTGTTTTTTCTGTTAAGTTAAACAGCAGTTACCTTGCCAGCTACATCAGTCAACTAAAGAGTAGCCAGTTTCTGCTCCTCTTGCTTTTACAACTTCGGTGAAAGAACACAACACATACACACTGAACTATGCTCAACTCTCCCATGCTGGTCCAGCCAGCCTTCTAGAAGCTTTGCCTTCGCAGTTCACACAGCCAGTCAGCCTACTCTGCGGTGTCCGTGTGGTTCTAAGACCGTCCCCGTGGTTCAAAGACCGTTTAAAGCACACCGTTGCCGCTTTTTTATCACATTGCAAAGATAAAACTAGGAGGGACAAAAATGCAATTTCAAATGTGGGTTGGCCATGACCCCCCCGTCCCCAATGAAAGTTGCACCCCTGTATAGTGCGTCTGTGAGAGAAGGTGAGAAAGGGACTGAGGGTGATAGCGAGACACAGAGAGACAGTGTCTGTTTTTCTCTGAAACAAGGGCAGATTTGCATGCCACTGAGACAGGTTCTCAGAAACTTTGTGTTAAGAATAACTTGTTCTTTGAGCTGCACATGCAGGGTTTGACATAGGAGGTCGCACCATAAGGTGTGATCTTGGGTATATAAGATCCTGTCTTTCTTTTGTTCGGGGCAGAACTCAGGAGATACATCAGTTGTATGTCTGATGTTTGATCTTTGACTTCTGTCTACAGCTGTATTCTAATTAAAATATCTTAATTTTATATATGCACATTTTGAGTGTTCCTTATTTGTTAAGTAAATAATGGAGCCCAGAAAAGTGGAACCAACACCTGTACATACAGTATCTACCTCAATTACCTTGTATCCCTGCACATCGACTCAGTACTGGTACCTCGTGTATATAGCCAAGTCATCGTTACTCATTGTGTATTTATTCCTCGTGTTTTTATTTTTCTATCATTTGTCTTTTTTTCTCTCTGCATCTCTGCATTTCACTGTTAGTCTACACCTGTTGTTTACAAAGCAGGTGACAAATAATATTTGATTTGAATATAGTGAGAGTGTGTCTGAGTTGACCCTATAATTCCCCAAATACTACTGTTCAGTAGGCTAGCTAACACTGTTGAACTATTGTGCATAGATAGACTAATCCACTTCACCCTTGCATTGACACATACTTCTGTCAGATTATGACTCACTGTTTCCTGGAATTCTGAGGACAATCCTAAGCAAGAGATAGACACTTGACTTATTCAGTGAATTCAATAATGATTTATCATCCAAGCAGGCCTGGTAGGGTTTTTACATGTGTCATTAACTTTCCAAATAGAGAAATGAAACAAGTATAATTGTACTTTTAATGATGCATACTTAATAGGTTTATCCTTCATCATGGGTCAAATGAGAACAGACAAACTGTGTGTGCGTGTGTGCTTGTGTGTGTGTTGATTGTTTAGGCTCTGAAGAGGACCCCAGAGACTTGTGGGTAGAAAATCCCATCTTCCCAAAAAGCGCCATCTATTCTGCTTGGCTAGACAACATCCATTATCAACTCTGGTGAATGAATCCTCCTCTCCTCTTCTGTCCTATCCTTTCCTCTCCTATCCTCTCCTCCCGTTCCTCTCCTCCCTTTCCTCTCCTATCCTCTCCTCTCCTTTCCTCTCCTATCCTCTCCTCTTCTGTCCTATCCTTTCCTCTCCTATCCTCTCCTCCCGTTCCTCTCCTTTCCTCTCCTATCCTCTCCTCTCCTTTTCTCTCCTATCCTCTTCCCCTGTTCCTCTCCTTTTCCAGCATCTCTTTTTTTTACTCTTCTCTTCTCGAAAAAAAAAACCATTAGAGAGAGAAATCTCAAGTAGAGAGGAAGGAAGCAAGGAAGGACCTCCCTTTTTTCCAACTCAAATGAAAATGCTAATAAATGTGCATTTATATCGACCAGCTGCTGTTTCATCTACACACTCACATGCACAGATTGGCACACACACACACACACACGCACACACACACACACGCACACACACACACACACACACACACACACACACACACACACACACACACACACACACACACACACACACACACACACACACACACACACACACACACACACACACACACACACACTCCCTCTCTCTCTCTCTCTCTCTCTCTCACACCAACACACACACACGCGTGCACACCATGCATAAACACACACTCCTGGCTCCACAGCAACTAATTGCTCCGGCATTATTTAATTAATATGAGTTGTGTAACGTGTCCATGTTAGAAGTCAGGCTCTGGGCATCTGGTGTGTTTCATAGCATCTTTATTAGACAACCTGCTCCTTTGATTTGATCAACCCACCCACTGTCCTACCTCATCTACCCCCCACCGCCCCCACCTTTCCTACAGATGTTGGATCTTAATTTGCTCACACTTTTGTTGCACTTTTTTTCCTGGGCATCAGGAAATTCAAATGAGCCTTGTGTGAGTGGCGCAGCGGTCTAAGGCACTACATCGCAGTGCAAGAGGCATCACCACAGTCCCTGGTTCGAATCCAGGCTGTATCACATCTGGCCATGATTGGGAGTCCAATAGGGTGGCACACAATTGGCCCAGCGTCGTCCGGGTTTGGCTGGGGTAAGCTGTCATTGTAAATAAGAATTTGTTCTTAACTGACTTGCCTAGTTAAATAAAGGTTAAATAACTATAATAAATAAATTGTGATTTAGATACAGCAACTGAAAACCCACAGTTCTATTTCTCTCCATGCGGGGGCAGTCAAATCATTTGGACCAGTGCCAGCTATCAAAATCATCCTCCCTGTCGCTTGCTCAAACGCTAAAAACACCAGACAGAATATTAATAAATGTCCTACTGCTACAGTACTGTAGGCCTATGGTCCTATTACTGCAACATTCAAACGTACAAAAATGTATCTCAAATGCATTATATAGCTTAATAAATGCATTACAAATGCATTATATAGCTTAATAAAACTAGACCAAAATTGGTTTCCACAACATAAGTGTATCTGAAATGCACCTAAACTATATTCTACTTTAGACTATTAAAACTACACAAACAAAAATATAAACGCAACATGCAACAATTTCAAAGATTTGACTGAGTTACAGTTCATATAAGGAAATCAGTCAATTGAATTAAATTCATTAGGCCCTAATATGGATTTCACATGATGGGAATACAGATATTCATCAGTTGGTTAAAGATACCTTAAAAAAAAAAGTAGGGGTGTGGATTAGAAAACGATTCAGTATCTGGTGTGACTACAATTTGCCTAATGCAGCGCGACTCCTTCGCATAGAGTTGATCAGGCTGTTACTTGTGGCCTGTGTAATGTTGTTCTACTCCTCTTCAAAAGCTGTGCAAAGTGGCTGGATATTGACGGGAACTGGAACACGCTGTCGTACACGTCGATCCAGAGCATCCCAAACATGGTCAATGGGTGACATGTCTGGTGAGTATGCAGGCCATGGAAGACCTAAGACATTTTTAGCTTCCAGGAGTTGTGTACAGATCCTTGAGGCATGGGGCTGTGCATTATCATGATGAAACATGAGGTGATGGCGGTGGACGAATGGCATGACAATGGGCCTCAGGATCTCGTCACGATATCTCTGTGCATTCAAATTGCCATTGATAAAATGCAATTGTGTTCATTGTCCGTAGCTTATGCCTGCCCGTAACATAACCCCCCGCTACCATGGGGCTCTCTGTTCACAGCGTTGACATAAGTAAACCGCTCGCCCACACAATGCCATACACGCTATCTGCCATCTGCCCGGTACAGTTCAAACCAGGATTCATCCGTGAAGAGCACACTTCTCCAGTGTGCCAGTGGCCATCGAAGGTGAGCATTTGCCCACTGAAGTCGGTTACGACGCCGAACTGCAGTCAGGTCAAGACCCTGGTGAGGACGACGAGCATGCAGATGAGCTTCCCTGAGATGGTTTCTGACAGTTTGTGCAGGTTAAAAAGCCGGATGTGGAGGTTCTGGCATGGTTAAACGTGGTCTGTGGTTGTGAGGCTGGTTGGATGTATTGCCACATTTTCTAAAACGTCGTTGGAGGCGGCTTATGTTAGAAAAATGTACATTTCATTCTCTGGCAACAGTTCTGGTGGACATTCCTGCAGTCAGCATGCCAATTGCACGGTCCCTCATTTGAGACATATGTGGCGTTCTGTTGTGTGACAAAACTGCACATTTTAGAGTGGCTTTTATTGTCTCCAGCACAAGGTACACCTGTATAGTGATTGTGCTGTTTAATCAGCTTCTTGATATGCCACACCTGTCAGGTTAATGGATTATCTTGGCAAAGGAGAAATGCTCACTAATAGAGATGTAGACACATTTCTTTGAAAGGCTGGTCATGGCTCACATCAACACTCTCATCCCGAGAAAGCATAGACCCACTCCAATTCACATACCTCCCCAACAGATCCATAGATGACGCAATCTCAGTTGCACTCCACACTGCCATTTCTCAGCTGGACAATAGGAACACCTATGTGAGAATGCTGTTCAACGCCATAGTGCCCACAAAGCTCATCACTAAGCTAAGGACCCTGGGACTAAACACCTCCTTCTGCAACTGGATTCTGGACTTCCTGGCGGGCCGCCCCCAGGTGGTAGGGGTAGGCAACAATACATTTGCCACACTGATCCTCAACATGGGGGCCCCTGATGGGTGCGTTCTTAGTCCCCTCCTGTGCTCCCTGTTCACCCAAGACTGTGTGGCCAAGCACGACTCCAACACAATCATTACGTTTGCTGACGGCACAACAGTGGTAGGCCTGATCACAGACAACGATGAGACAGCCTATAGGGAGGAGGTCAGAGACCTGACAGTGTTGTGCCAGTACAACAACCTCTCCCTCAACGTGAGCAAGACTGAGGAGATGATCGTGGACGCCCCCATTCACATCGACGGGGCTGTAGTGGAGGGGGTCAAGAGTTTCAAGTTCCTTGGTGTCCACATCACCAACAAACTATCATGGTCCAAACACACCAAGAAAGTCGTGAAGAGGACACAACAACACCTTTTACTCCTCAGGAGACTGAAAAGATTTGGCATGGGTCCCCAGATTCTCAAAAAGTTCTACAGCTGCACCATCGAGAGCATCCTGACCGGTTGCATCACCACCTGGTATGGCAACTGCTCGGCATCCGACCATAAGGCACTACAGAGGGTAGTGCGTACGGCACAGTACATCACTGGGACCAAGCTTCCTGCCATCCAGGACCACTATACTAGGCTGTGTCAGAGGATGGCACAAACAATTTCAAAGACTCCAGTCACCCAAGTCAGAGACTGTTTTCTCTGCTATCTCCACGGCAAGTGGTACCGGAGCACCAAGTCTAGGTCCAAAAGGTTCCTTAACAGCTTCTACCCCCAAGCCATAAGACCATAAGACTTCTGAACAATTAACCAAATGGCTACCTGGACTATTTGCATTGACCTTTGTTTTTAAGCTGCTACTACTCGCTGTTAATTATCTATGCATAGTTACTTAACCCCTACCTACATGTACAAATTACCTCGACTAACCTGTACCCCTTCACATTGACTCGGTACCGGTACCCCCTGTATATATAGCCTCATGATTGTTATTTTGTATTCCTTTTCTTTTCTTGAATTTATGTAGTAAATATTTTCTTAACTCTATTTTTTTAAACTGCATTGTTGGTTAAGGGCTTGTAAGTAACCATTTCACAATAAGGTCTACACCTGTTGTATTCGGCGCATGTGACAAATTAGATTTGATTTGTGCACCACATTTGACAGACATTTTTATTTGAGCTCATGAAACGTGGGACCAACACAATTAGTTTTCAGTGTAATTGCACACAGAGGTCTATAATATCAGATTTAAAGACAAGATGAAATTGAGAATAATGAGGTAGCCCTCAGATTGGAATGCAATGGCATGAAAGAGAGCGACTCAGATTTTAAAACCCCCCAAAAAACATATATATATTTTTTTAATCAACATTATTTATTATTGTAAAGGAGGACATCTTAAGGTTTCTGGGGACCTTAGGTTTATGAATCAACTGCTCAATCATGGCCTGGGTGTCTAGTTAGGGCTGCTGCCTTCAGCGCCTACCATGTCCTTGACCATAACTCTATCCCCCTTACTGACTTGACTTAGTTACACATTTAAAGTATGGACAGTCTAGTGATATTGATAAGAAATTACCCTTTTATTACACTTTTATTTTAAAGACAGTTGTATTTAATGGAAAACAGAAATAGGAAGCAAATAAAAAAGAATTTAAAGACAGTAAACTACACCAACGTTGGTTTCGGGTGAATTGCCACAGTGGATTTGCCAGAGTAAACGAAGAGATACTTTATTTCTATTGTTTGGAATGCTTGTCAAATACAGGAGATAAATTGCCCTTAGTCTGTTAAAAAATAACTAAGTTGTTCCAATGATAATACCAACCACATCTTGAAAAACTTTGGTTGCAAGACTAAGGTAACACCGACATCATCTTTTAGGGAGCGTTAATGAGGTGACCAAAATGGTTGCAATTGATTTACAAAGACATCAACTGGCGATAATCTAGTGCAATCGATGGTTGCAATAGGCCCCTTGTTATTTTATTAGGTTCCAATACATTCTGTTGGCTACCCTTATATCCATAGTCGTAATGATAGGCTACTGTTTGGGTTTCCCTGGCTGAGTTGATGAGCTGACTTGGGCCATCAGTTGATTGACAGATGGAGGCCTACTGTAAAACGATTAACTTACCTCCAGTGTGGATGCTCGCCCACTTTTTAGTTAAGTTCATGGGAAAATAACGATGCAATGGTGAAACTCCTCCACTCACTCAATGTGTGAATCAAAAGTGAAAAGGCGAACTATGTATTGGATGCTTAAAAGTCCTCTGAAGTCTTTAATTTCCACCTCAAAATCTCTGACCTGAATCTCAGCATATGGAATTTATTTTTGATACTTTAAAAAAAAACATTTTATTGGAGAGATAGAACAGTGTTGGAAAGGCAGGGAAGGGTGAGTTAAAGGGCAGTGGACCGGATTCAAACCCATGCCGACTGTTGCAAAAATGTAATTTTTCCGGCGCCACAGATTGCTATATCGATCCACTAATACAGGACTAGGCCCAGTGCACTACTTTTGTGAGATTTTATATTCTTCTCAAAAATACATATAATTTTGAATTTATTATTATTTGGTTTTTGATTTTTCAGGGGGTAGTGCAGCAGTCTCAGCACCCCTACTTCCCGCGGCTATGCGAGATGCACTGTAGCCGCACGTAGCCTACATAGGCTACTTGAACTGGTGCCCAGGGGACCTGCAGTGGTACACCACTATACACGCACGCAGACATTGACTTTGAGCGTTAAATACATACAACACTAACTTTTCACACAGCCGTCCCTTGACACGCAGAGGTATGACCGCTGCACCATCCCCAAACACACACACACACAAACACGCACACACAATAACTTCATACTCTATCCATTTTCCTTCAGAACAAGTCATCTTTTATTTTCCAGCAGTTCAAAAATTCCAATCCTTCAATAGAACGTTGACATTTTCCGAGGTCGTTCCCAGAACGCCTGATGAAGGCCCCGGGGGCAGCATGTGTAGGTGATAGTCTTCAAGTTGTTCCATCAGTGGAGGTAGAGGTGTGAAATGGAGTTTAATTGATCACCAATTACATGGCTTAGCGGGGCACATAATTCCATGCAGATGAGGCTGAAAACATAGGAGGTTGTTAAGGTCTGCTTTACCATGCAGTGCTTTGTTCTTCGCTATAATTACACACTCCTCTCATCTCTGTCCTCCCCTCCCAATCAGGTTGTGTGTGTGTGTGTGTGTGTGTGTGTGTGTGTGTGTGTGTGTGTGTGTGTGTGTGTGTGTGTGTGTGTGTGTGTGTGTGTGTGTGTGCGTGTGTGTGTGTGTGTGTGTGTGTGTGTGTGTGTGTGTGTGTGTGTGTGTGTGTGTGTGTGTGTGTGTGTGTGTGTGTGTGTGTGTGAATAGGCTTCGAAAGGAGCAGTAGGGGGCCGTTTTTGAGAGATGCTAACGCACACACACACACACACACAAAACACCTGTGGGTGTAAAAAGAGTGGGTGATAATTACATATTGCTGGTCCTCTTGTTTGCCAAAAACTCTCTTCGTGTCTCTCTTTACTTCCAACCCACCGCACTCACACAGTCTCCACACATAATAAACTCATGGCAATAAAAGACTCAACCCAACTCTCAATGCATCAAAGTAAATAGTTTGAGGTCATCAATACCATCAGCTTCAACATAATTGCTGCGTTCAGATATCCCATTTCCTATAGGGGTGGCAGGTAGCCTAGCATTTAGAGCGTTGGGCCAGGAACCGAAAGGTTGCTAGATCGAATCCCTGAGCTGACAAGGTAAAATTGTGTCATTCTTCCCTGAACAAGGCAGTTGACCTACTGTTCCTAAGCTGTCATTGTAAATAAGAATTAGTTCTTTAGCTTACTTGCCTTGTTAAAAAATGTCTGTCATGAAAGCCCCTCTGTTGATAAAACTCTCATTTCATTAATACATCCATATATTAGCTCTCCATATCTTGATATCGATAGTGTGTTTGTTCATCTGTGAATTCATTTTTCTTTCCACTTAATGCGAAGAGGAAGCTTTAAGCCTCCAGCACTTCCCCTCTGACTCCGTGATATTGTAGTGCGCACACTGAACTGACAGACACTCATCACTCTCTGGCAATGCTGACAAAACGATAGAGCCTTCTCTCCAACAAAATGGATTTTAACCACTGGCTAGTGGTGGCTCTATCTATCTAAGGCTCTCAGTCTAATCTAACCGTACTCCTAACCAACAGTGAACGAGTTAAGAACAAATAGCATGTACTTGCTAATCACTTCTGATGACAGTCTGCTAGTGATTACAGAGAGGGTCACAGCTAATAAAATCTACATTCCCGTTCAGACCAAGGCTCCTTGATGGGTGTTTCCATCCATAAATTCCTATCTTCCTTCAGCCCATCATTTCCTATCCACCTCTAGCAGGCATTTGATCCATCGCTTTCCTCATTCCACAGTTCCCAGACCAGGGCCTATAAACAAGCCTCTGAAGGCTGAATGATGCATACATCGCATTAAGTTGTGAAACAAGCAGGACTATAGGATAGTAGCTGGGGGGGGTTTACAGCAAGGTTAACTACATCTGTTAACACCCAGAGGTCCAGAGTCACTGAGGTGGGGGAGGAGAGAGGAAGGGGGGAGTGTGGAGGAAGAGAGGAGAATAAAGGAGGGCTGTGAGGGAAGGGAGAGAGGAATAGAGATGAGGAGAAAGGGTGAAGGGGTCAAAAGGAAGGAGATAGATCTCTTCCCGTCTCTCTTTTTCTCTCTCTCTTTCAGCAGTCCTTAGAGAACAGAGATGTTATGTAGTGGTGGGGATGTCCCTGTTCCTTTTATTTTCCTCCAGAGGCAGAGAGACACATTGCTGCTTTAAGAACCAGACAGAGAGTCACAGAACACAGCTCTTCAGAACAGTAACAGACTCAAGAGGCAGCCTCACTATACAACACCGAGCAGTCTGTCAGACAAATGTTCTTTATACACGTGTAAAAAATATATACTGTAATAAAAACATATGGGATTTTTTCCACGATTTAAAAAAAAATGTGTAAGGGAAATCCACATCATGCATATCATTGATCTTTTTCTCCACTGAGGTGTGTGTGTGTGTGTGTGTGTGTGTGTGTGTGTGTGTGTGTGTGTGTGTGTGTGTGTGTGTGTGTGTGTGTGTGTGTGTGTGTGTGTGTGTGTGTGTGTGTGTGTGTGTGTGTGTGTGTGTGTGTGTGTGTGCGTGCATGCGTGCGTGTGTGTGTAACTCTAACCCTTTACATTTGTCGACATGCTATGAATTAATTCCCAGAGGGACTTACAGACACACAGAAACATATCGATGCTTCATATGCCGACTCTTCTCACTAACTTGTCATTGAACAGCTGTGAACAAAAACGCTTATTCATGCTCCGTTCTGGAAAGTTCCATGACAACAAGCAATTCACTCTGAATGGCGTGATATTTAGCATTGTCGCATTTCTAAACGTTAACTTTTGTCCAAGAGCATTCTGGCTCTGCAAATGCCAAAATGTCAAGCAGCTCCCAGAGGTTTTCCTCCAGACGTCAGCAGCTACTGGTCCAGAAATAACAACAAAGATACATTCAACAGATAGAAGGATGTTTTTACCTGTCTAAATGTGTGTGTTGCTTACAATAATTGGCTAATCTTATGGCCACTATACGAAGCTATAGGTCTGGTTTATAGCTTCTATTATTTGCCTATTATTTGTCTTTTTTTATACATACAGTGAAACGTAACTTGTAAAAATATGTATATATCTATCTTTCTCTCTCCTTTTTCTTTCTCTTTCTCTCTCAGGATTGTTGTCATCTTGTGCTCTGTATCTTTAGATTTGCAACAATGATCTCACTCTGTGTCTGAGTTCTGAGTAACAGCGTGTGTGTGTGTGTGTGTGTGTGTGTGTGTGTGTGTGTGTGTGTGTGCGTGCGTGCGTGCGTGCGTGCGTGCGTGCGTGCGTGCGTGCGTGCGTGCGTGCGTGCGTGCGTGCGTGCGTGCGTGCGTGCGTGCGTGCGTGCGTGCGTGCGTGCGTGCGTGTGTGTGTGTGATCTGCAGTGAGTTAAGGTCATGTTGGCTGTTGCTTGTTGTCCTATTTTCCTTTCTTCACCAAGGGAATTGAGCATCTTCTTTCCTTCATTATCCGTCATTGCCTAAAGTAGAACAAAACACATTACACTCATATGTGGTCCATAACCATACTCTCTTTTACACATGTACCGTATTTCGACAATCACATGTAACAATAGTATCTAAACTACTGCAGTGAGCTAAGTACATATTAGCTGGCTTGACATCCTGGTTTTATAGCCACAGTGTATAATGTATCTCAACTAATGTCTGGTGTGTCTGTCCTTCCTAATGCAATCCCAATGGGAGACTGTAAGGGACAATACAGAGAGCTGTGAAAGGACCATCTCTCACTACAACACAAACCTGATGATGCTCAAATATCTCCCCAGGGGATAACCTCTCTTACGCCCTTGCCCTCTCTTTTCCCCACTATCCCTTCCTCTCTTTCCCTTCTCTTTCTCCTATCTTCCCCTCTCCCTCTCTTCTCCCATTCCCTATTTCCTTACTGTCTTCCCCCTCCCTCTCATCCCTTCTCTTCTTCTCTCCCCCCATCTGTCGCTTGTCCCCATTCTCCTTGTTTTCTCTCTTTTTCCTCCCATCACCAGTAAGGAGGGAGGAGAGGGGATAAAGGAGATGAGGCGAGACAAAAGGAAGGGAGTAGAGGGGAGAGTAAGAAAGAGGGGGATGGGAGTGTGGTGAAGAGGGGAAAAGAGGAAATAAAAGGAAGTGGGAGGAAATGAGAAGAGGAGTGGAATCCACCCCAGGCTGTCCAGTCTTCCTTTACAAACTCCAACAACCACGGGAAGCACTTAGCTTAATGTATGACCTGCAGGAAGAAAACTACTGGTGTTTGTGTGTGTGTGTGTGTGTGTGTGTGTGTGTGTGTGTGTGTGTGTGTGTGTGTGTGTGTGTGTGTGTGTGTGTGTGTGTGTGTGTGTGTGTGTGTTTCCGCCAGGGTTTCCCAGTTAGCACCACAATATAATGTGGGTGTGGATTCTCCGCCGGTGTCCCATACAGCCGTGAGTGAGGGTAGTAATGTGAAATGTAATGCAATGAGTCAGGAGTGGGCGGTGTGGCTACTAGTCATATGAGGGACACATCAATCATCACTATTGTGTGTTTGATCAGATTTGATCTCTTCACTTGACCTTTAGGTGCAACGTGGTCACAGGGAAATTCTTATTATTCTGTACGTAAATCTGTGACACTCCATTGAGTATGATATATTGCCAGTGCTTAATTTGAGCCAGAACTTGCTGGAACAGCATCCGGCACCTCTCAGTTTTGGTCTGTTTCGTTCCAGAACCTGTTTGGCCGGATCCGGTACCTCTCGTGGCGTAAAAAATCATTTTCACTGTTTGTATAATAAATATTCAAATAAAAGCGATCAGAGTTAATTTGAGTTCCCTCCTCGTTAATTCTCATCCCCCCTAAAAAATGCCATGCGATAGCCCGCGCCTGATAATCTAAGAATTGGTTTGGGCCACCCATGCTTAGGTTTGCGTAACATTTTAACATAACTCAGGCGTAGCCATTGCGTTAACACAAGAGATCCACATAGCATGTTGGGGAGACTAAACAACGAAAGTCCATTCATTTTCAATGAAGGAATCAAAGTGGGCGGGGGACCGTTGGGCGAGGCGAGCATGGGCAAGGTAACTGAACAAGGCAGGACAAAGTTGGGGAAAGCTGAACTTTATGTAAATACTCCACAACATTGCTTTGATATTGACCAATCGAAGGTCGTTATAGTTTCCAGCCCCTACTAGATTGGCTGTTGGTACCTAGCACTATCTAGCCTACTTGCTAGCTTGCTAGAAACAACATGATGGCAAAGCAAGCGTGGCTATCCGAATTGACAAGTTAAGAGGATCTCAGCCGTAAGAGAGAGAAGCGAGCCAGTATCTCTCTCACAGAACTAGAATGAGATTCACTTTCTTCGATCTCTCTCCTTCTCTGTTCTAATAGACAGGAGACTGAAACTCTCATTTCTCCAGCTTTGCAATTCAATGACAAAATGATTACATGTTTTTAGAGATTTTAGCAAATTTGTTTTTAATTGTAATACAGAAATATTTGTTTTTAAGGAACTCAGTCCGGCTTTTAACTTACTCCTGAAAGTTGTAATAGTAGAATGCACAAGGTGCAATTTCGAAATTGGGTGGTGCATCATCAGTTTTCCTCTAGTCATGTCAGTCATTGCAGACCTTACAGAGTTAACCTTCACCATTTTAGCTAACCCTTCCCCTAACCCTTAACCCTTTTACCTAACTCCTAAACTTAATCCTAATCTTAACCCTAAACCCTAACCCTAACCCCTAACCTAGCTAACGTTAGCGAGATAGCTAACGTTAGCCACCTAGCCACCTAGCTAGAATTGATAACAAGTCATACCTTTTGCAAATTCGTAACATATTGTACATTTTTCACATTTGTAGCATATTGTACATTTTGATAATTTGTAACATATCATACGAAATAGGTGATGGACATCCAGAAATGAATACATACCATACGAATGTAACATATCATACTAAATGGAGTGTCTCAGATTTACATACAGAATAATATGAAATGTTCTGAGACTGTCCGGCCTTTACCAAGAACCACTATACATTATTTTTTGTAGGGTCGTTAAATAAAGGTTACATTTTTTTAAAGAAATAGGGTCGTCAGAATTTTTTGGGCACAAACCTAGCTCAAATTCTAGACGTCAGACTAAAACGAGGCTACAGCGTCCATAAGTTGACCATTAGACTTACATCCATTTGGACTAAATATGTTTTTAGGGGCAACAGATGTCATTAAATACCCAGTTTACTGCTCTCACGTGCACATTTCTGCCCAATAAAAACCAAAGATGTGCTACCTTTTTTGTAGCATTTCTGACAATACTAACATCTTTTACGCCAAATCTCAGAGTTCTAAAACTTTGGTTGCTGTGCAACAGTAGCAGCTAGCTAGTAGAAGGCTAGCAGCTGTAGCTAGCTAACACCAGTTGCATGAGAAGCAAAAGGAAAGTAGCTCGCTAGCTAGGTAAATTTTCCTATGGAAGGTTTTTCATATGGCTGAAGTCATCTGTTTAAACTGCTGATCTGGACACTTGCGTGTAGTCAGAGCACAAATAAGTTAGTGAATGTCCTTGACTGCTATTATAGCAAGTTAGGTACACCAAACTTTGGGGAAATTGCCAAGCTGCTAATGTATAATACATGCACACACCAGAACAGACGTGTCACTGTAAGAAGATCCAGAGCAAATTCTAGCCGTTACCTTATGCACTAATTCTGTACGCTCCCTCCTCTGTCAATGCAATTTTCTTCCTGTCATTATAATCCAAATTTGCGCTGACTGATCAACACAATGTCACGTTACATTTCAGTTTGGCATCAGAAGTTTGATTGAATACAGTCACTAATACAGGAGTCAAATTGCAAAGGCAGTCCCATCAGTTCAGATGTTATCAGCAAGACAGAGCCATCTGTGGAAAGAGCGCAAGGAGAACAAAGATATAAGTGCAAACGGATAATAAATGTACAGTATCATGCAACATAAGATTCCACCTAAAACAATGAAATGAGCTCGGTCCCAATTCATTTCTGCTCAACTCCTCACTTACTGTACTCTCTACTTAGATTGTTCTCAAAACCCATTGGAGGAAGTCCGAGGCGAGGATCCTCCAATGGGGTTTCAGAAGGAGGTGCCATGGTCAGTCCTTGCATCCATAGCTCTGTCTAATTTCTTCAGTCCCAAACTGAGGCCTTTTACCGAAACAGTGGCAGGGACGCGGCTTTGTTATTGTTTTAACTGCTGATTGGCGCTTTAAGAAACACATAAATCCGCATACAAGTATGTTTAACCTTTTACTGTCGTGTTTTTTAATAGTCTTTAACAGATACACTTTGAAACAAAAGTATACACCTCACACACATGGTTCTGGGCTTAAAATAGAAGACACCTGTACCATGTCAGATATAGAGTTGAAATGTATTCAATTTTGAGTTTGCATCCCAATATTACACTTTATATAGATCACAGAAGACTGAATTATAACAAACCTGTTTCACATATAAATACCGGATTTTCTGTGTTTTTTTATTTATTTATAATGTTGATAAATGTTTAAATTATGACAAATATTAATAACATTCCACCCATGAGGCCACTAGGTCATTTGACTGCATGAAAGGGCTACGCATACATGACTGTTGGGAGTGTCGTGGCATTATCTTTAGCTCCCAGGTGCAGCAGAGCTGACACACTAAAGATGAAGTTGTGGCAGATGTCTTGACCACCCTCTGGCTGTTCTCTAGACAGGCACTGTTTTTGGCCACGTCACCTCCCTCAGAACCAGTGAATATCTCCAGGTTCTTACAGTGGGGCATCAGCATAATCTATAGAGAGGGCAGAACAATACAGGAGATTGAATTAGATTTAGTATGGAGTCGAAGTCCCAACTTGAAATCCTTGTACAATCCATAGACAAAAGGTAAACAAAAGTAGGGAACAAGAGTTTGAGGAAGGTGGAGCGATACATATGTGCTCAGTTGTGTAAGGCAGAAGAGTTGGTGACTGGTCCAAACTTGGTGTCCTCTGCCTCGTTGGTGTAGTGGTCCAGGGCAATGAAGTAGAAGCCTGACTCCACCTGATCAAATGTATTCTCTCTACACACACTGACCGGTCTCCTGAGAACAACTGGAGTGAGAGAGAGAAGAAAGTAAGATGTCAGGAAACGTAACAGACAAACTTCAGTTGGAGTTTAAATGGCTTAATGCTACATTCAAGGTAACAGTCCATTTTAAGACTGCTGTGGCTGTATCAAAAGAGGCAACTATGGATCATTTAGCCAAATAAGTGATAACACACGATGTGGAACTGGACTAAGCCGAGCTGTAGGGCAATTCTACGGTAACAGGGTGATGCTGACGCTCAGATTTTTCACTTTAAAAATGATGTCAAACAAAAACCAATGATTCTAGAGAAATGTTTTATTTCATACTGGTCCCTCGTGGGAATTGAGCACACAACCTTAGCATTGCAAGTGCCATGCTTTACCAACTGAGCCGCACAGGACTAAACCTATGCACAAGGTCTTCATTTAACAATTCGCAATCATTCGGTTTGTTTGACATACATTTTAAAGTGAAAAATTGGAGTCTCAGCATCATTTTGTTATCGTGGAATTGCCCTGTACCAACCCACACCACGTGTCAGTCAGCATGACTCAGTACTGAACAGCCTGCTGTCATTTCAGGCCCAACCCACCTCGTGGAGAGCTATCCTCCTATTGGTTTTCCCTTCATCCCTTACCTATACTACTCATATTGTTTAGCAATGACTATCACAAACACTACATGGACACCTGCTCGTCGAACATCTCATTCCAAAATCATGGGCATTAATATGGAGTTGGTCCCCCCTTTGCTGCTATAACAGCCTCCACTCTTCTGGGAAGACTTTACACTAGATGTTGGAACATTGCTGTGGGGACTTGCTTCCCTTCAGCCACAAGAGCATTAGTGAGGTCAGGTATTGATGTTGGGCGATTAGGCCTGGCTCACAATCCGCCAAACCCAGATTTGTTCATCGGAATGCCAGATGGCGAAGCATGATTCATCACTCCAGGGAACGTATTTCCACTGCTCCAGAGTCGAATGGCGGAGAGTTTTACATCACTCCAGCCGATGCTTGGCATTGCGCATTGTGATCTTAGGCTTGTGTGCGGCTGCTCGGCCATGGAAACCCATTTCATGAAGCTCCCAACCATGAGTTCTTGTGCTGACGTTGCTTCCAGCACTACGTGCTTCAGCACTCGTTGGTCCTGTTCTGTGAGCTTGTGTGGCCTACCACTTCTCTGTGAGCTTATTCTGTATCTAAAGGTAATGTTAGCCTATTTATTATGAATATATACAAAAAAAATCATTTTTACTAGGCTATTCAAAATCAAAATACAAATTCGGTAGACTATGTATTGCACAATCATTATTTTAAGTCTGATTTTTTTTTCAGGCTTAGGCTGATATATATTGTAGGCCTATGTTTATGCATAAGCTCTAATATGCATATGAGGGTTTTGAATGAATCATCACCTTAGAAAGCGCTGTCCGTTTCATTGTGTTAGGTTTTGAAACAACATCCACAGTGACCATGTTTTCCACTCCGTTTCAACCTGTTGGTGAACTTTCTTCAAATTGAGGTGAGTTTTAAAAGCACATACTGTTTTGATGATAAGTGCTTGATGTGATTTTCCATTGCATTTGCATTGACGTCAGAGGGGTTAGAGGGACAACAGAGCCCTGAGTACCCAGCCATAAGGACCTGATGATCCTGAGCCAGTTGGGTACTCACGACTAATGCATGTCCAGAGTGCATAAAAGGAGATTACCGTGACTCAACGGTCATGACTCATGACTGCCGGTTTGGCAGTAATACGGTCACCGCAACAGCCCTAGGTATGGCACACATCAACTCCATCATTCCAGATAATAATTTATTGCCACCGTGGCCCGCAGGTGTAACTGTTAAACTGCTTGCTGTACGCTCTACTGCATGATTGTAGTGGGTTTTCCAACGTGTTAGTAGCTATGTTGACTATGATGTTAACTAATATGGTGACAACAATTTAGGGTGTGTGTTACAGTTAGTGGTTATGGTATGAAGGTTTGGCTTGGAAAGTTTTTTTTTGCCTGGTCACAGACAGCTGTTGTGTTGTGCTCAAGTGAAGGGCACAGGTGAGAAGTGGAGATGCGAGAAGGAATTATACAATGAGCAAAGTGATCATCCCGTTTGAATAGGCCTGCTATGAAAGTGAACTATGTTTGCGGGTGATCAGGGGTGTATTCATTCCGCCGATTCTGTTGAAAAACATTTCTTAAACGTAAGCAAACGGAAAGAAACGGAGATAAACATATCTGAATTAGTCCAATAGAAACTCTTGTTTGCAACTGTTTGGACTATGATTACACCCTAGATCAGCTAGATGCAGGCGAGAGTGTGCAAGGCGGCATTGAATGTGTCAATGTCTGTCACCTTGATTACTTTAATTTCTCTCGACCTGTGCACCTACGTTGTAAACTTTCATTCGTAGGCTAGGTTGTAGCAACCTCATGATGGACATAGGGAAACATTTTGTTACATTGAGCTGGGTGATTGGAATATGAATGACAGTCATCCAATATGCTGTAATATAAATAAGGCCATGTTCATAATTTTTTTAATCTTAGGCCATGTTCATGAAAAAAAATCTTAAACGCCACCGACCGCCACTGCTCAACACACACATGCACACACACTCGCATACAATCTTAATTTACACTGCCGCTACTCTGTTTATCATACATCCTGATGCCTATTCACATTACCCCTATACACACCTACCTCCATCACTCCAGTATCCCTGCACATTGTAAATATGGAACTGACCCTGTATATACTGGAGCTTCTTACTTTCTTATGTTCTTCTTATTTCCTACTTAAATTGCTTGTGTTTTTATTCTACCTTATGTTCTTTTTAGTAGTACATTGATATTGATTACTGCATTGTTGGGTTTAGAGCTTGCAAGAAAGGCATTTCACTGCAGGTGACATTAAAACATGAAACTTGGAATCAGTAGAACTGTCACCTGTGCTCCCTCTCCGGCCTCTAGGTCACCAGGCTGCTCGTTACGGCGCACACCTGTCACCATCGTTACGCACACCTGCGTGTCATCAGACTCACCTGGACTGCATCACCTCCCTGATTACCTTCCCTATATATGTCACTCCCTTTGGTTCCTTCCCCAGGCGTCACTGTTTCTGTTCCTGTGTCATGTCTGTGCGCTGTTTGTGTTTCCTTGTTTTGTATTTAGTTGCGTTTATATATTAAAACACTCACTCGCTGAACTTGCTTCCCGACTCTCAGCGCGCTCGTCACAAGAACAGGGGTCAGTTTGGGGTGTAGCTCTGTTTAAACTAATACTATTCAAAGGTCACATGGACACTTGGAATAACCTATACATGCTTGGTTAGATCAGGGGTTCCCAAACCCCCTTCCACCCTCCTTTGTGACCACCATATGACCAGTTTGTTCTAAATTGTGACCTCTGTCTGACCAGCTGGTCATATTTCTGACCACACTATTATGTACTGGTGATAATTAAGACCTCATCACAACCTGGTAATGACCACCTGACTACAGCTTATTACCTACTGTAAAACATATTACAGAGGAAAAAGTTGGATATTGAAAAAATGGTTCATTACATTTTTATTTGTTTCCATAGGTACCAATTCAAGTTTAAATCTGCAACATGTTCTTACATTTAAAATAGATCAAGCAATGGCAAAAAAACGAATTTACATTGCAATTTCTTGCCCATCAGCATGCAGTAATTGTTTCATTATTCACCCACAGACATTACATGCATTGAAATACTGGGCCATGCATCAGGTCATTGACAGGTTTCTGGAACTGTAAAGACAGAGACGAATCATGATTAACCACTACCTAAGGTCTTCACTAAGTTAGACTTAGCTTAGCAAGTACATTGACTATGTTGCCCCTCAACTGTCAGGCAGGCAGACAGACGGAGAGAGATAGAAAGAGAGACAGCAAAACATTGGCTTTTAACATTTCTTAGTCAGCAGGCTGGATAACTTCTGTAATTTTTTTCCTGTTTTCCCTACTTCATCCAAGCTGTAGGAGATTCCTGTAAAAAAGAGAATCAAGAAGTGTAACGTTAGAATGAGTGTTGAGGGGAAGCAGAGATAGGCTAGTTTACAATACTTTTGGACAAAAGTAGTGCACTACATAGGGAATAAGGTCTAATTTCAAATCAATTTGTATTAGTCACATGCGCCGAATACAACAGGCGTATGTAGACCTTGTATTGTGAAATGCTTACTTACTTACGAGCCCATAACCAACAATGCAGTTTAAAAAAAAATACGGATAAGAAAAATAAATAAAAGTAACAAGTAATTAAAGAGCAGCAGTAAAATAACAATTGCGAGACTATATACAAGGGGGTACCGGTACGGAGTCAATGTGCGGGGGCACCGGTTAGTTGAGGTAATATGTACATGTAGGTAGAGTTATTAAAGTGACTATGCATAGATGATAACAACAGAGAGTAGCAGTGGTGTAAAAGAGGGGGGGGGGGGGGGGGGGGCAATGCAAATAGTCTGGGTAGCCATTTTATTAGGTGTTCAGGAGTCTTATGGCTTGGGGGTAGAAGCTGTTTAGAAGCCTCTTGGACCTAGACTTGGCGCTCCAGTACCGCTTGCCGTGCGGTAGCAGAGAGAACAATCTATGACTAGGGTGTTAGGTTCTTATTTTTCAGAGTAAACGACTCACGGACACTAGAGAAGCTTTAACCAAGTTTAATTATTCCCAAAGGTTCTGTACAGCTGTAATCAGACAGCAAAACATTTTAGACATCACAGTTATATACATCCTACTTAAGACACTCCCTCTCGCCATCCTTAGTTTATGCCCAAGAGAAAGAAGGTAACCAGATACTAACCTTGATTACTCCCTTAAGGGGAACGGACCTCACCCCTCACCTCCTGACCTCAACCCCTCCTTCACCTAATCCACAGATATCCATCTGTATTCCCTGTATCAACACATCGCTCTCCTCTCCTCCATCAAACACATTCCAAAGCCTTCTGGGTTGCTACAGATTCGTTCTATTCAAGGCTTCGTCTCTATCATTTATTTAATATCTCAATGTTCAAAGTTTAGCCGATTCCAACAAGGGTGACTGGAGTCTTTGACAATTTTTAGGACCTTCCTCTGACACCGCCTAGTATAGAGGTCCTGAATAGCAGGAAGCTTTGCCCCAGTGATGTACTGGGCTGTTCGGACTACCCTCTGTAGTGCCTTGTGGTCGGAGGCCAAGCAGTTGCCATACCAGGCAGTGATACAACCAGGCAGGATGCTCTCGATGGTGCAGCTGTAGAACCTTTTGAGGATCTGAGGACCCATGCCAAATCTTTTCAGTCTCCTGAGGGGGAATAGGTTTTGTCGTGCCCTCTTCACGACTGTCTTGGTGTGCTTGGACCATGTTAGTTTGTTGGTGATGTGGACACCAAGGAACTTGAGCTCTCAACCTGCTCCACTGCAGCCCCATCGATGAGATTGGGGGCGTGCTCGGTCCTCTTTTTCCTGTAGTCCACAATCATCTCCTTTGTCTTGATCACATTGAGGGACAGGTTGTTGTCCTGGCAACACATGGCCAGGTCATTTGGCCATTTGGGACATAGTCAATGGGAGTGTCACGGATCCCTCGGGTACTGTTGCTCATTCCATGTCCCAGTTCCGGAGGTCCCATTTCCCCTGATTAGTAATTGTATAATTGCGCACTTTGTTCACAATTGTCTTGGTCGGTTATTGTTTCCATGTCCGTTGGTCTTGTGAGTACCTGTGTCACGCCCTGGCCTTAGTATTCTTTGTTTTCTTTATTATTTTAGTTAGGTCAGGGTGTGACATGGGGAATGTATGTGTTTTTGTATTGTCTAGGGGATTTGTAGGGTATATGGGTCAGTGTCTTGTCTAGGTGTTTGTATGTCTATGGCTGCCTAGACTGGTTCTCAATTAGAGGCAGCTGTGGTTTATTGTCTCTGATTGAGAGCCATATTTAAGGCAGCCATAGGCATTTGGGTTTTGTGGGTAATTGTCTATGTTGAACGTTTGTTGCTTGTCATTGCACTTACGTCATTTAGCTTCACGGTCGTTTGTTGTTTTGTTTAGTTTGTATTCAGTGTTCGTTTCGTGTTTTTCCTTTCTCTAAATAAAAGAGAATGTATTTTGCACACGCTGCGCCTTGGTCCTCTCTCTCACCCATAGACGATCGTGACAGAATTACCCACCAGAATCGGACCAAGCGGCGTGTCAAGCGGCAACAGGAGCAATACACACAGGATTTATGGCAAAGGGAGCAGGATATGGGCTACACTACGTGGGAGGAGATCGACAGGTGGGCGATCGACCCAGGGCGAGTGCCGGAGCCCGCCTGGGATTCTCTGGCGCAGTGCGAGGAGGGATACCGGCGAATGGAGGCAGCACGAAGACGCGGTAGGAAGCCTGTGAGTCAGCCCCAAAAAATTATTGGGGGGGGCTAAAAGGGAGTGTGGCGAAGTCAGGTAGGAGACCTGCGCCTACTCCCTGTACTTACCGTGGAGAGCGAGAGTACGGGCAGACACCGTGTTACGCAGTAGAGCGCATGGTGTCTCCTGTACGTGTGCATAGCCCGGTGCGGTACATACCAGCTCCTCGTATCGGCCGGGCTAGATTGAGTATTGAGCCGGATGTCATGAAGCCGGCCCAACTCATCTGGCCACCAGTGCGTCTCCTCGGGCCGGCTTACATGGCACCAGCCTTACGCATGGTGTCCCCGGTTCGCCTACATAGCCCGGTGTGGGTTATTCCACCTCCCCGCACTGCGACGGGGAGCATACAACCAGGTAAGGTTGGGCAGTCTCAGTGCTCAAGGGAGCCAGTACGCCTGCACGGTCCGGTATTTCCGGCGCCACCTCACCGCCCCAGCCCAGTACCACCAGTGCCTACACCACGCACCAGGCTTCCTGTGCGTCTCTAGAGCCCTGTTCCTTCTCCACGCACTAGCCCTATGGTGCGTGTCTCCAGCCCATTACCACCAGTGCCTACACCACGCACCAAGCCTCCTGTGTGTCCCCAGAGTCCTGTGCGTCCTGTTGCTGCTCCCCGCACTAGCCCTGAGATGCGTGTCCCCAGCCCGGTACCACCAGTGCCGGCACCACGCACTAGGCCTAATGTGCATCTCCAGGGTCCAGTATGCCCTGTTCCTTCTCCCCGCACTAGCCTGAAGGTGCGTGTCCTTAGCCCGGTACCTCCAGTTCCGGCACCACGCACCAGGCATACAGTGTGTCTCAGCCGGCCAGAGCTGCCCGTCTGCCAAGCACCGTCAGAGCTGCCCGTCTGCCAAGCACCGTCAGAGCCGTCCGCCAGACAGGATCAGCCCGAGCCGTCCGCCAGACAGGATCAGCCCGAGCCGTCCGCCAGACAGGATCAGCCCGAGCCGTCCGCCAGACAGGATCAGCCCGAGCCGTCCGCCAGACAGGATCAGCCCGAGCCGTCCGCCAGACAGGATCAGCCCGAGCCGTCCGCCAGACAGGATCAGCCCGAGCCGTGTTAGTGTGCACTTGTTATTACGGGTCTCGTCCCATGTATTTATTAGAGGTTTAACCTCGCTCTTTTGTTTGGGTTACATCCCTGTGTTGTTGTATACTGTTTGTTTTGGGCTTCGTATTTTCTTTTACTATTACGTATTCCTGCGCCTGTTTCCAATCATTTAAACAACGTGACAGGGAGTTTACTGTATTCATACACTAAAACATACCACCATCCAACGAACACACAATTCCTACTATAGATTCAGCTGGGGATTTGTGCATCTACAATAAGGTGGTGGTTGACGTGACAGTTTTAGCTGTTTCTAAAAGCACATCAAATGTGCTTCCAAGAGTGTCCACTTGACTTTGATGTGGAAAGATCCTGTCACTCAACCTTACACTGAAGCCGACATAGCCACACCCGCAAACACACTTCCAACTAGGTGTTTGGACATTTGTCCATGCCTAATCTACCACAAAAGATGACTTGAATAACCCAAAGAGGACTTGACAGGTTCCATGCTATGTGTTGAAAACACAGATGTGTTGTTTTGAATCACTCTTCCCACAGTGCCTCTCTAACCTCTTATCCTCTCTTTTGTAGTTTATTTTCAAGTAGCCTTGAAGCGCATAGCCAAGGCTTTATGTTTACTGCATGTACCATCTGTTGGCTGAATCAAACATGCAGGGTTCCACGCCAAGGGAAATGTCTTCAGAAGTACTACTGAGTAGCTATGTGCCCAGAAAGGAAAGACGAGAAGAGATGGAACAGTACAGCCTTGATAGGGTAGAGAATCCATTGGTCCATGCGCAGGTTACCTTAAGCAAAATGTTACAACGGTTGCCATGGGCTAATGTGAAGTTGAAGGTTCATACTCTGTATAACAGTAATATTGGCTAATCAATCATGTTTACAAAACTACACAAGGAAAGTATTGTTCCTCTGTAATGGTGTTTTTCAGTGTATTAGTTGTTGTCCAGATGGACACGGACACACACACACACGCCGAGTGGGTGGAGGGCTGTGATGTCCAATGCACTCCATCATCTGTCATCTCCCATTAAGGTGTTGGTTAATAGATAGTGACACTGACGATAATTGCCTTTTTCTGTGAGCTAGTGGTGGGAGAGAGAATGAGAGAGAGAGGAAGAGAGAAAAGGAGAGAGAGGAGAGTGGGTAGATGACAGAAGCCAGTGGTCTGTCTCTCTGTGCAGCTGGAGAGTAAGACACTTTACAGATCCCCAATCTGCTTCTCTCATTTCTCATCTCAGACATCTCTCCCTTTGTCTCTCTGAATATGAGCCTCTTCAGTCTCTCAGTTGGAGGTTACTTTGCCATTCTCTTTCTCGTTCTAAGTTCCGTGCTGTCCCTTTCCACCTCCCTTTATCCTCTCTTTCTCTCTACCCTCACTATTGTTCTCTCTCTACCACCATTTAACCCCCCCACCCGTCCTCCCGATCTCCCTCCCTCTCTTTCTCCGTGTGTAACCAGTTGAGTATTGTAATATGTGATCCTGCATCTCTCTAATCTCATGTGTTATTAAGTCTCTGCATGGCAGAGAGTGTGTGTGTGTGTGTGTGCGCCTAAGAGACAGATCTAGGATCAGCAACCCAGACCATATGACCTTTTTTTCAGCAATTACCATGTGCTGTTGTTGCGCTTTGTGGGGTTGGGTTACCATGGCAACAGAATGAGACTTCACTGCGTTGTTGTCGTGGGAGAGAGTTTAGTTGACTCGGAGACTGAAGGTGAGTCACCTGGGTTTATAAAAAGGTACCGGAGAAAAGCCTTGAGCAGTTTAGCTTACTGATGCACGAAGAGAAATCATCCAGCATGACTGAATGACTGCTGGGGTCTTGGGTTGGGTTTTGCTCACACCCATACGTCACTGGAGTGAGTAGACTGACGTCATCGCTTTCAATGGAAGCGAAAAAGAGGTTGGCTTTAGTTGGTGAAGAACATTATCGGTGGCTTCAGAACAGTGCCCCTGTCTGTCTAGGGCCTGTTGAAAAATACAAAGAGGAGCCCTGTTATTGGGTCATTGCGTATGGTGAATTTGACTTTGAAACTGCACAGTCACGCTGTCTGCTCTAAACAACACCCAACCCAACGCTGCAGCGGTTTGAGCCATAATGAACTCAGGGTTGGCCACTCCCATCTCTCAGTCGCTCCCTCTTCCATACAGTCAGTGAAGCTGCAACATGGCAGAGCACAATAAATCTCCCCGCTGTTGTCATTAATAGGACACAGCTCCAAATGTAATTGAGCACTACAGCCTTTTTGAGTCGTAATGGACCCAGTGGCAGCTGCGCCTATCTCTGTGGCTCTGCCTGTCTTTTTGACTGAGCTGTGGTTAATGAACAGCCAAGAACACTCTAAGAAAAAGAGGTTCCAAAATGGTTCTAGGCTATCCCCATAGGAGAACCCTTTTTGGTTCCAGATAGAACTCTTTCAGGTTCCATGTAGAACCCTCTGTGTAAAGGGTTCTAGATGGAACTTAAAAAGGGTTATACCTGGAACCCAAAAGGGTTCCCAAAGTGGTCTCCTATAAGGACAGCTGAAGAACCCTTTTAGGTTCCAGATAGCACCTTTTTTTCTAAGAGTGTAGGGACCGTTCAAAAGTTTGGGGTCACTTAGAAATGTCCTTGTTTTGAAAGAAAAGCAAATTCTGTCCCTTAAAATAACATGAAATTGATCAGAAATACAGTGTAGACATTGTTAATGTTGTAAATGACTATTGCAGCTGGAAATTGCATTTTTTCTGGAATATATACACAGGCGTACAGAGGCCCATTATCAGCAACCATCACTCCTGTGTTCCAATGGCACGTTGTGATAGCTATTCCAAGTTTATCATTTTAAAAGGCTAATTGATCATTAGAAAACCCTTTTGCAATTATGTTAACACAGCTGAAAACAGTTGTGCTAATTAAAGAAGCAATAAAACTGTCCTTCTTTAAACTAGTTGAGTATCTGGAGCATCAGCATTTGTGGGTTCGATTACAGGCTCAAAATGTCCAGGAACAAAGAACTTTCTTCTGAAACTTGTCCAGTCTATTCTTGTTCTGACAAATGAAGGCTGTTCCATGCGAGAAATGGCCAAGATACTTAAGATCTTGTACAAAGCTGTGTACTACTCCCTTCACAGAACAGCGCAAACTGGCTCTAACCAGAATAGAAAGAGGAGTGGGAGGCCCCGGTGCACAACTGACCAAGAGGACAAGAGTGTCTAGTTTGAGAAACAGATGCCTCACAAGTCCTCAACTGGCAGCTTCATTAAATAGTACCCGCAAAACACCAGTCTCAACATCAACAGTGAAGAGGTGACTCCGGGATGCTGGCCTTCTAGGCAGAGTTGCAAAGAAAGAGCCATATCCCAGACTGGCCAATAAAAAGAAGATTAAGATGGACAAAATAACACAAACACTGGACAGAGGAACTCTGCCTAGAAGGCCAGCATCCCGGAGTCGCCTCTTCACTGTTGACGTTAAGACTGGTGTTGAGGATCAGCGGAGTGGTGGTAATGTTTCCTACCTTCCCCACCTGGGGGCGGCCCATCAGGAAGTCCAGGACCCAGTTGCACAGGGCTGGGTTCAGACCCAGGGCCTCGAGCTTAATGATGAGCTTGGAGGGTACTATGGTGTTGAATACTGGGCTATAGTCAAACAGCATTCTTACATAGGTATTCCTCTTGTCCAGATGGAATAGGGCAGTGTGCAGAGTGATGGTGATTGCATCGTCTGTAGATATATTGGGGCGGTAAGCAAATTGAAGTGGGTCTAGAGTGGCAGGTAAGGTAGAGGTAATATGATCCTTGACTAATTTCTCAAAGCATTTCATGATGACAGAAGTGAGTGCTACAGGGCGATAGTCATTAAGTTCAGTTACCTTTGCCTTCTTGGATACAGGAACAATGGTGGCCATCTTGAAGCATGTGGGGACAGCAGACTGGGATAGGGAGAGATTGAATATGCCCGTAAACACACCAGCCAGCTGGTCTGCGCATGCTCTGAGGACACGGCTAGGGATGCCGTCAGGACCGGCAGCCTTGCAAGGGTTAACACGTTTAAATGTTTTACTCATGTCGGCCACGGAGAAGGAGAGCCCACAGTCCTTGGTAGCGGGTCGTGTCGGTGGCACTGTGTAATCCTCAAAGTGTGCGAATAATGTGTTTAGCCTGTCCGGAAGAAAGACGGTCGGTCTCGGTGACGTGGCTGGTTTTCCTTTTGTAGTCCGTGACTGTCTGTAGTCCCTGCCACGTCTCGTGTCTGAGCCGTTGAAATGCGACTACACTATCTCTATACTGATGTTTAGCTTGTTTGATTGCCTTGCAGAGTGAATAACTACACCGTTTATATTCTGCCAGATTAACAGTTGCCTTGCCATTGTTAAATGCGGTGGTTCCTGCTTTCAGTTTCGCATGAATGGTACAGTACCATCTATTCACGGTTTCTGGTTAGGGTAGGTTTTAATAGTCACAGTGGGTACAACATCTCCTATAAACTTCCTTATGAACTCAGTCACCGTATCTGTGTATGCATCTGGTTTATTTTTCAAACGCTACCCGGAACATATCCCAGTCCATGTGATCAAAACAATCCTGAAGCGTGTATTCTGATTGGTCAGACCAGCGTTGAATAGTACGAAGCACGGGCACTTCCTGTTTGAGTTTCTGCCTATAGGACGAGAGGATCAAGATAGTTGTGGTCAGATTTGCTGAAAGGAGGGCGAGGGAGGGCCTTGTAAGCATTCCGGAAGTTTGAATAGCAATGGTCGAGAGTCTTAGTAGCTCGAATAAGACATTCAATATGTTGATAGAATTTTGGCAGCCTAGTCCTCAGATTTGCTTTGTTAAAATCCCCAGCTACACTAAATGCAGCCTCAGGATTTGTGTTTTCCAGTTTGCATTGTCACGATCGTCGTATTGTGGAAGAGAGGAGGACCAAGGCGCAGCGTGATAACAATACATCTTCTTTTATTAACGAAGACGAACACGAAACGAACACTGACAAACTATACAAAACAACAAACGACCGTGAAGCTATAAAACGAAAGTGCAGACACAAGCAACTAACGTAAAGACATAGACAATCACCCACGAACTACCTAATGACTATGGCTGCCTAAATATGGCTCCCAATCAGAGACAACGATAGACAGTTGTCTCTAATTGAGAACCAATCTAGGCAACCATAGACATACAAACACCTAGACTGAACACTGCCCCATAAACATACAAAAACCCTAGACAATACAAAACACATACATCCCCCATGTCACACCCTGACCTAACTAAAATAATAAAAGAAAACAAAGATAACTAAGGCCAGGGTGTGACATGCATAAAGTCCAGTGAAGTTCTTTGAGGGCCGTCGAGGTTTTGGCTTGAGGTGGGATGTAAACGGCCGTGGCGATGACAGAGGAGAATTCTCTTGGGAGATAATATGGTCGGCATTTAATTGTGAGGTACTCTAGGTAGGGTGAACAAAATGACTTGAGTTCCTGTATGTTCCTAGAATTACACCATGAGTTGTTAATCATGAAACACACCCGCTGTTATTCTGATTCCTGGAGAGATAGTTATTCCTGTCTGCACGATGTACTGAGAATCCTGCTGGCTTTACTGACTCCGACAGAGTATCACGAGATTTCCGTGAAACAAAGTATGTTACAGGCCCCGAAATCTCTCAGGAAATAAATCCTTGCTCTCAGCCCATCAACTTTGTTATCCAAAGACTGACCATTAGCGAGTAATATACTCGGAAGCGGTGGGTGGTGCGCGCCTCCTAAGTCAAACCAGCAGGTCGCCTTGAGTGCCTCTCCTCCGCCTGCAATGTTTTGGGTCGGCCTCTGGAATAAGTTCAATTGCTCTGGGGAGAGTGAACAAAGGATCTGCTCCATAGAAGTCATATTCCTGGTTGAAATGCTGGTAGTTCTGGTGAGTTACCGCCGCTCTAATATCCAATAGTTCTTCCCGGCTGTATGTAATGACACAAAACACTTCCTGAGCTAATAATGTAAAAAATAATACATTCAAAAATATATATACTGCAAAGTTTTCTAAGAGCTAGTCGCGATGCTGCCATCTCCGTCTGCGCCATCTTAACATCACCATTAATCAAAGGGCTATTTTCAGATAGTCTTAAGGAAAAAGAACAGGCTATTCAAAAACAGTACCGTGTCCATGTGATTTATTATAGCCCAAAAAAATGGAATACAGATGTACAGCAACACGTTAGCTGGGTGTTAGGCCTATGTAGTAGTACACTGCCAGAGAGAGAAAGAGAGAGGTTACGAACACTGCCAGAGAGAGAAAGAGAGAGTTTACGAACACTGCCAGAGAGAGAAAGAGAGAGTTTACGAACACTGCCAGAGAGAGAAAGAGAGAGTTTACGAACACTGCCAGAGAGAGAAAGAGAGAGTTTACGAACACTGCCAGAGAGAGAAAGAGAGAGGTTACGAACACTGCCAGAGAGAGAAAGAGAGAGGTTACGAACACTGCCAGAGAGAGAAAGAGAGGTTACGAACACTGCGAGTCCAGAGTTGATATATGACTAGCAGCAAAATGACAGCAGCTGTATGAGGTATTGACCACTCAGTCCTCACTGAGACTTGCACCTGATTTACACACATAGGCGGATGGTGGGGGGGGGACATGGAGAGTATAGGGCGAGGAGAGTGGTGGGGGGCCTGAATGAGGAGAAGGTGGGGTGAGACGGAGTGTGGGTGATGTTAGATAGGGAGTAAACAGTAGCGAGCTACCTAGTGATGTAGAATTCTAGTGATGTAGAATATTAATCTTCAGAGAAAGAAAGAGGAGAAACAAAGAGAAAAGACGGAGAGGCGAGAGCTATGCCTCTTGTCATCCATTAGCTCCATTTTCCTGTCAACTACCTCCCGCTCAGGAACTGTGTGTGTTTCCTATCAGATTGAAGAGCAGAGAGTGTGCATGCGTTAATATTACCATACAGTGAATTCAGAAAGTATTCCAAATTTTGTTGTCCTGAATTTAAAATTGAATACGTTTAGATTGTGTGTCACTGATCTACACACAATACCCAATAATGTCAACATGGAAATATGTTTAGACATTTTTACAAATTAATAAAAAATGAAAAGCTAAAAAGCCTTGAGTCAATAAGTATTAAACCCCTTTGTTATGGCAAGCCTAAATCATTTCAGGAGTAAACATTTGCTTAACAAGTCAGATAATAAGTTGAATGGACTCACTCTGTGTGCAATAATGGTGTTTAACATGTTTTTTTGAATGACTACCCAATATCTCTACCCCACACCTCAAATTATCTATAAGGTTTTTCAGTCAAGCAGTGAATTTCAAGCACAGATTCAACGACAAAGACCAGGGCGGTTTTCCAATGCCTCGCAAAGGGCACCTATTGGTAGATGGGTAAAAAAAAGCAGACATTGAATATCCCTTTGAGCATGGTGAAGTTATTCATTACACGTTGAATGGTGTATCAATACACCCAGTCACTACAAATATACAGGTGTCCTTCCTAACTCAGTTGCCGGAGAGCAAGGAAACGGCTCCGGGATTTCACTATGAGGCCAATGGTGACGTTAAAACAGTTAGCGTGGATGTGATATGGGAAAACTGAGGACGGATCAACAACATTATAGTTACTCCACAATGCTAACCTAAATGACAGAGTGAAAGGAAGGAAGCCTGTACAGAATAAAAAAATATTACTGTTTGCAATAAAGAACTAAAGCAAAACTGCAAAAAATGTGGCAAAATTATTTTAATTAATTTAATTAATTAATTTATGCACGATAGCACATGCGCGCAGCCGGTTTGGGCGCCATCGTGCGCTATCGTGCATAAATGTATTTTGCCCCCCCCACACCAAACGCGATCACGACACGCAGGTTAAAATATCAAAACAATCTCTGAACCAATGACATTAATTTGGGGATAGGTCGAAAAGCATTAAACATATGGTAATTTAGCTAGTTAGCTTGCACTTGCTAGCTAACGTTAATTTGTCCTATTTAGCTAGCTTGCTGTTGCTAGCTAATTTGTCCTGGGATAAACATTGAGTTGTTATTTTACCTTTTAAAACGGCCAACCGAATTGTTTCTAGTCATTTCTCCTCCTTCCAGGCTTTTTCATTGTTTAAATTATATGGTGATCGCATCTAAACTTTCATTGTATTACCACGACTACCGGCAAAACAGTTCGTCTTTCTATCACCCACGTGGGTATAACCAATGAGGAGATGGGACGTGGGTACCTGCTTCTATAAACCAATGAGGAGATGGCACGTGGGTACCTGCTTCTATAAACCAATGAGGAGATGGGAGAGGCAGGACTTGCAGCGCGATCTGCGTCAGAAATAGGAACGACATCTATTTTAGCCCTTGGTGTCGCAGACGCTCGTTGGCGCGCGCGAGCAGTGTGGGTGCAATAATTGAATAACATGGATTTCTAAATGTATTTTGCGACGCTCACGCACGCGACGTGTCCGGTCTGGTCAGCATGTTGGGGACGTGTGTGTGTGTGTGTGTGTATGTGTGTATCCTGTGGTGAGACGTGACCCAGCATGATCCCTGTGCATCGTGACTGGAGTGGGCGGGAGAATCCGCCCTGCGCTAAACACGACCCGGGAAACGCTGAGTGCGTTTCATTTTCTACTGCCTGTGACTCTTATGTGTCCCACCTCCACACACTCTCCTCTCCCTCATCCCTCTGTGTCACTCAGAGAAGAAATCCTCAGTGACATCTAAATCAGCCCCATTCACCACCATGCTGAGTAATGTCATCCCGGAGGGATAGAGGGAGAGAGAGAGGGGGAGGGACAGAGAAAGAGGAAGTCCCCACAGAGAATACTCCCCTTCCCTTTCTCTGACACTCTCACAGAGAATCATCTCTTTTACATTTTTATCAAGCTCACTCTCTTTCCACAGAGAAATGGAATGGAAATGGAGTACAGCCCATCTCTTTTTCAATGAGGCTATATTCATTTAGATACTGTTTCATCTCTTTTGAAAGAGATTCCTGTCCTGATGAATAAAGGTGGTCTTGCTAGGAATGAGAAGGGATATTGGAGAATATGGTCGAACTACCAACACTGCTAAACGCTAGCATGACAAATCCACTCAGCAGCTTTGCGAAATATTGTCTCTGCATTACTCACTCTACTTCCACACACACACACTATACACAGACACACACACACACACACATACAGCTAACCTTGTGGGGACACACAATCCAGCCCCATTAAAAATGCTATTTTCCCTAACCCTAACCTGTACCCTTACTCTTACCCTAAACTTAACCTTAACCCAAAACTAACCCTAACTCCTAACCCTAAAACTGACCCTAAACCTCATAGAAATAGCATTTGACCTCGTTGACTATTCTTGTGGGGACTTCTGGTCCCCGCAAGAACAGTTAAACACGTGCACACTGCTGCTCACACTCAGAGGTGTGTTTGGCCCTCAGAGGGATATAATGGAGTGGATTCATTTCTTGTAGTTTGAAACCATGGGAAACGGTCAAAAGACAGTTAAATCAATCAGATGGAAATCAACTAGTTGAACGGAATGGCACCATGCGGACCTACATACTTGGATATGTCCCCAGTCTGAGCTCCCTCTTCTGACCTACTTGGCTTTAGCCGAGGGGCTGAACGGGCGAGAGAGACTCTGCGATCGATAGCATTGTAATCTACAGATATGGATGCTGGCTGCTTATGCAGAGTGTTTCATTCATGCAAACATCGATCTGTTTACTATGGCAATACTACAAAACACAAACCAAACCAGTCCAGCAGAACATTTTCAGAGAGTCTCCAAAAGAGAAATCTGGCCCCAGGAGCAATCTTAACATAGATGTTCTACAGGGGAGACATGGCCTTCAGGTCACTTCAGCTTCGAGAGAAGTAGAGTGTTGAGGTGTTGTCTATAACAGAAGATGCCAGATAAGGAAGTAAAGAGGTTAGATTATTGTTGATAGTCAGAGTAAAACATTTTAACTGCTTCAAGTGCTTTTCTGTTTCAGAGTGGAAGAGGGGAAATGCAGAGACAGTATATTTCCATGGCAACGGAAGTTGTTGAAGCATTTTCTTTCTGGTGTTACTGTGGGGACAATAGTAATGGTATGGTACAACAGACACACACACACACATAAACACACAAACAGCCACAGGTCATGATTAGATGTCCCTCGTAATTATGTGGATGCTGAGTTATTGTAAGCTGAAATCAATGGCTGTCATCTCTGGCTGAGTTGACTAATGTGCACAGGACGCTGCTGGAAAATATGGCACGTATCGCCTTACCTAATGCTGCACCCACACACACACAATAACAGACACACACAATAACAGACACAATACAGAGTTTCAGACCCTTATCTATTATTAGCCAGGTAACTGCAGCAGCAGAAGACGGAGCCTGGGTCTAGTCATTTTAGTATGGCTAGGTTTCCTTAGTACACAGTGTTGTACCAGAACTTCAGTTTCTTGGCCATTTCTCGCATGGAATAGCCTTCATTTCTCAGAACAAGAATAGACTGAGTTTCAGAAGAAAGTTCTTTATTTCTAGCCATTTTGAGCCTGTAATCGAACCCACAAATGCTGATGATCCAGATACTCAACTAGTCTAAAGAATGCCAGTTTTATTGCTTCTTTAATCAGGACAACAGTTTTCAGCTGTGCTAACATAATTGCAAAAGGGTTTTCTAATGATCAATTAGACTTTTAAAATGATAAACTTGGATTAGCTAACACAACGTGCCATTGGAACACAGGAGTGATGGTTGCTGATAATTGGCTTCTGTATGCCTATGTAGATATTCCACAAAGAAATCAGCCGTTTCCAGCTACAATAGTCATTCACAACATTAACAATGTGTCACGGCTCCTCCTCTGCAATTTCCCCAAAAACAAAAAAAACAAAAAGGATACCAGTCCCGGCTCCTAGCAGTAGCCCCGTGTCCCCCAGCTGACTGTCCGCCCCTCAAACTCAGCAGCCCTGGTACCTGGGGAGCAATTTAAGAGGAAAGAGGCGCAGACAGCCCGTAGGGTCAGCAGAGAAAAGATACAAGCTAGGTTAAAGGAGCACGGGACAGAGCATCAGCAATGATATTATCCTTACCACTAATGTGTCTAATATCAAGGTTGAATGGTTGCAAGAACAAAGCCCAACGCATCAGGCGCTGGTTGGGGTTTTGCAGGGACCTCAGAAAAACAAGTGGGTTGTGGTCAGTGAACACAGTTAAAGGGGTCAAACCAGAACCAACAGACCTCAAAGTGCTGTAAAGCCCAAATGAGACCTAAAGCCTCCTTTTCAATTACAGAATAGTTTTTCTGATACTTATTAAATTTCCAGGAGAAGAAACTGACTGGACACTCAACCTTATCATTCTCCTGGAGAAGCACAGCCCCAGCACCGATTCGACTGGCGTCCACCTGCAACTTGAAAGGTTTCCCAAAATTTGGTGCTGCCAACACAGGTGCCAAACACAAAAGAGCCCCAACTGCATCTTGACACTGGGTGGACAAGATAAATTCAGCCTTGGCCTTCAACAGCTTGGTCAGGGGGGACACTACTACCGAATCTTTTTTACAAAAAGCACGGTAGTACCCCGCCATTCCCAGGAAGCGCATCAGTTCTTTCTTTGTGGAGGGCTGTGGGAACTGCTTCACAGCCTGAAACTTGGCTTCCACGGGACAGACAAATCCCTGACCAACAACCTTGCCTAGGTATGTGACTGTAGCTTTGGCAAACTCACATTTTGAGTTCTCATTGTTAACTTTCTATAATCAGTGCAAGGTCTGAATGTGGAATCAGACTTTTTGACCAAAAGACAGGGTGAAGCCCAATTTGAACATGGCTCCGCGATACCATTGTCCAACATATACTGCACCTCTGTTTCTAGTTTCAATCTCTTCTCCTCAGATACACGATAAAATCTCTGTTTGATAGGCTTAGCATCTCCGATGTCTATATCATGCTCAATTGTGGGTTTGTGATGGAGTGTCTTGTAAGACCTGGTTTGGCTTACTTGTGCGCCGACACGTATGACAAGTTTTAATAAACTGAGCTACATCCCGCTTTAAACGTGGCCAGAAAAAATAACGAAGTATGCGATCATACGTTTTACGAACACCCATATGACCTGCCACATCACCATGTGAAGTTTGCAACACTTTATTTTGCAAAGTAGTAGGTACAACTATCTGAAAGACTGGTTCTCCTAAACCCTGATCATAGTGTGGAACCCATTTCCTGACCAACAGCCCATCAAGAAGAAAATAACACTGAGCACTATTCCTCACCACTGAATCAGGAACAACTTTATCAAACAGATCAGCCAAAGTAGTATCGGCCTTTTGCTCAGCCATCAATGAATCTCTAGAACTAGTCAACTGTTCTGTCTGGAGTTGACTGGCAACTCAAGACTTTCTGGCTTACTCTCAATCTCCTTACGAGAGGCTGCGCAGGTAACCGCACAAACTGGAAATACCTCAGGAGACAGTTTTGATCCGGAGATTCCCTTGCAGGGAACACTGAAGGTTGCTTCTTACTGATGTTTAGTTTGCCATCTGCCCACACCTTACTACCTGCCAAGTCATTCCCCAAAATCATGTGGACTCCCTCTACTGGCAACTGAGGTCTAACCCCAACATCTACATCACCCTCTACTAGACCACATTTTAGGGTAACTTCATGTAAAGGACAAGAGAATGGAACTAAACCCATACCACATACCATTACACAACTGCCAGTATCAGACTCTTTAGAGAACGGCAAAACAGATTCCAGAATAAAATAATCTAAAGCTCCAGTGACTCTTAGGATCTTGATTTTAACATTCTGGTTGCCATCTACCAGGGACACTACACCATCTGAAATAAAGGCTGAAAAATCACAGTGGGAAGACTGAGAATCAAACTCAACTAGTGGCTGAAACAGCTCACCCTGGTGGTCAGAGGCTGTAACAGGACTTGCCGTCACAGCAGGTTTAACTTGACCTGACTGTTTTGATTTAAGCAGAGGACAATCTTTCTTCCAATGTCCTTCAACTAAACAGTAGCGACAGGTATTAGCATTAACCGGTGCTTTAAGTCCTCCAGACCCAAACTTCTGCTGAGGCCTTTGGAAAGAAGCTCCAAAAAAAGGTGACCTACTATTCCTAGGAGTATAGTTAGTTTTATGGTACATGTCACTGTTTGACTCAAAATGGCTCTTATGTGTAAGCCTGTACTCATCTGCAAGGATTGCTGCATCACTTGGAGACTTAACTTTACGTTCATTCATGTATGTAGCAACCTGGTCAGACACAGAATTTTTGAACTGTTCTAACACAATCAAATTAGACAGACCCTCAAAAGTACTAACTTCAGAAGCTGTACACCAACGATTAAATGCAGAAGTCAAATTACGAACAAACTCAGAATAGGTTTGTGAGTCTAACTTTTTCCTGTAACAAAAACGTTGACGATATGCCTCTGGCACAAGCTCGTAGACCTTCAGAACTGCTGATTTAACTTTAGCATAAACTTTACGTTCAGCTACACTCAGTGCTGCAAAAGCCTCACGTGCTTTACCTGTAAGTACACATTGCAACAACATAGTCATGTCCAAATCTGACCAAGCTCTAGCTTCCGCAATACGCTCAAATAAAGTAAAGTATGTGTCTGGATCTGACTCATCAAATTTAGGCAACAAACAAAGATTCTGTGAAACATCAAACTGTGGTAGTCTTTCTGGTCTATTAGCATTTCTCAATCGCTCTCTCTAACTGCATTTGCAACAGTTCCCTCTGCTGCTCAAAAGTTGAAGGGCTAGACTGAAAACTTGCACCCTCACTACTAGCAGACTGACTGTCAAAAACACACATTTCCCTAAGACCCTGCTTTAAGCTAGTTAACAGTCTCTTTAATTTTTTTTATCAACAATCTCAATCTGATAATGTTCAGCAATTTCAATTAACTGCTCCTTAGTACACAACTCTAAGGCTACCTCTGAAGGAGCTTGAACAAAACTACTCAAAATGGAAGACATTTCTCAACCAATACAACGATTACAAATACTCCAAAAAAACACAACTCATCTACTGTCAGTCTGGGTTCAAGGACAGGAGCCACACCCCACTATCCTCCAAAAACTACTAACTAACTGGCCCTGGTCTTCGTGCAGTCACGTGGTGGGGTTTTATGCACACAAAACCAGTGGAGTGGAAAAGACAACCAGAAACTGGCAGCCCTCCCATAACCACGGAGGTGCTCCCGAGCCGATGTAGGGGAAAAGGGAAAGGGATGCGCTACCCACGTTCACTGCCACCTAAAACAAAAACACCACAAGCCTCCTATTGACACTCGCTGATATGCCTGAACAGGAGAGGACTCCCACCTGAACAAAACCCAGAAAAAACACAGAGTGAATTGCTTAGCTACCAAACTAACTGAACCAAAAGAACACATGGCTCTCAACGCTCTCTTCAACAAAATTGGCCCAACCAAAACATCCCCTCAAACAAAACATTTTGGCAATCTGAACTAAACTAACCCAAGTTAACTACTATCCCGGATGAACCCCCACTTGTCACAAGCCGGCTCAGCCTGTGACAAAAATGAGGGGACACAAACAACAGGTATAGGCCAATTAAAAGTGTTCTTTATTATAAACAAAACTATTAACTTAAAACTAAGAAAAAGGAATGAGGTGTGGAAGTATCATAATGTAAGGTGTATGTAAAGTGCATGGATGCGTGAATATGTGTGTGTGAACATGACTGAGTGAAAACTATGCAAAATTACAAAGGAACAAACAAATCATGAGCATTCCTTGTAGGAGCAGAGAGAGAGAGATGATTAGTGAGCAGTTTTATACCCTGAGCCCAGGTGGCTCCAATCACTAACGACCCTCCTCTGCCTGCAGGAGGAACCGCCCCTGCAATGCAGAGGAGGAGCCGTGACAAATGTCTACACTGTATTTCTGACCAATTTGATGTTCTTTTAATGGACAAAAAAATTGATATCCTTTCAAAAACACGGACATTTCTAAGTGACCCCAAACTTTTGAACGGTAGTGCATATCCCGTGCCGGCTCCGCGGTGCCTACAATATGGCTTAGCATCGTTTCGACTTGGAGAAGAAAATCTCTCAAGTCTAAAGGTTTTGGCTAGAACAAGGGTCTAGTGTCTTTAGCTAAAGCAGTGATCAGTGGTATCCATAACCTGACCAGACCATCAGACAAATGTGTGGCTGGTGATTTCTTAGCCATGTAAAAAGTCCCTCTGGTGGCAGACAGTCAACCTTTGAGCCTGTCCTGTTTGTATACAGCGCCTGGATTTAATGCCTCGTCCGTAACGATCTGGTGGGATGTCGTCAAGCCGTCTTCCCCTGGTCTTTTGGTCGTTAATCTTGTGTCCTCTGCTTGGTCATTTAATTAAGATTGGGTCAGAATTAGACAATCTGCAGAGGAGAGGAGGGGCCACGAGCCTACGCCCCTTCGTCTACGCCCCTTCGTCAGTGATTGGTCAGCAGTACTACTCCTAGTAGGATTGGGAACAATGGACTGGATTCTTCAATGAAGTGTTTGTTGTCATTCAACGAGAGAAGGCTAGTTTTCATGCACATTTTTTTACTTGAGAAACACTGCACCAAACATCTTAGTAAATATAAAACTGCGTGACTAAGACTTCCTTGGCAAAACATGAACATATATTACAGATTTCTTGATTGAGCTTAGACTAATTCTGACTATTTTGAGGAAGTGTACACTGGATATGTTGTTGCTACGGCGTCTCAAGAGGGACAAACAGTAATATTGGCGCTTTTTTCTCGTTTTTCATTTAAGGGAGTATGCAAGGCATAGACGTTCCCTTCGCCTAGCCGAGTTCTGTTAGGAGCAAACCTAGTATATGAGCGCCCTTAATAATACAATTTCTTCTTTCCCCTGTAAAATCAACTCACTTTATTCTTAAAGTAGACAATGAAATATGTTATTCTTGTAAAATATATCATATATTATAGAATAATTGACTACAGAGTCGTTCCATATGAATTCAATATCTTTCCAACTGCACCCCTTTAGAGTTGAACAAAATCTTCCAAACATGTCCTCTATCGTTAACACGTGGAAAGTGCGACAGAGAGAAACAAAATAGTGCAGTTTGAGGGCATGTGGCGGACAGCGATGCGGACACTGGAGATGGGGGTGTGAGCAGGTGGGTCTGGGCAGGGATGATGATGTGGATGTTTGTGATGGTCTGTATGTTGTCATTTGTTTGTGGATGTTTTGTATTGCAAAAAAAAAAAAAAGTGATTGAAATGGAATGACCTTACAGTTTACAACCTTGACTATACAACTGTTTTCATCCTGAATCTTGCCTCTGTCCCTGTGTCCTGGTCTGTTTGTATCCTCCTGCCCAGGCCCAGGGTGGCAGGCTGGCGGAACGGCACTACAAGCTGGGTTTAGAGAGGTGTGTGTGTGTGTGTGGGTCGGGTGGCAGGGCCTAGTCAGGGCCCGGTGGAGGCAGAAGGTGGAGAGGGAGAACCACGACAGGTCAGAACAGATCTGTTGACAGCTTGGCTGAGGACCACAAAAACAGGATGGAAGAGGTAGGGAGTCTTATTTATATTTGTGTGTGTACATTGTGTGTACAGTATGTGTTTTTGCCTTCAATTGTGTGTGTGTGTGTGTGTGTGTGTGTGTGTGTGTGTGTGTGTGTGTGTGTGTGTGTGTGTGTGTGTGTGTGTGTGTGTGTGTGTGTGTGTGTGTGTGTGTGTGTGTGTGTGTGTGTGTGTGTATATGTAGTGTGTTAGACACGAACACGTTACCCGTGTGAGTGAATCCCCAGAACACGGCACTCATCTGTGTGGAGTCTCCTCTGATGAATGGCTGAACGGCCCAGAGAAAAGAAGAGGACGAGACAGTGATGAAAAAAGAGTGCAAGAAGGCCGCGATGTAGACAGGTGCATCAGAAACCTTGGTGAATTTAAAATTACTTCTTCTCTTTTCTCATTCAGTGGTTAGAAACTAGAGGGGATTAAAAAAAGCATGAGCTGGCGCACACCCAGAGACAATTATTCAGTGTAGAGGTGCTGACTAACGACGAATAAACTGTAAGCTATAAAAACTAGAAACGAGAGGGGAACATGCAAGTACCGGCAGTGCTTTTGCGGAGAGAGGGAGAAAGAGAGAGAGAGAGAGAGAGAGAGAGAGATAGAAAGTGAGGGGAGGGTGCAGAGAGAGAGAGGACAGTGCATCAGTGTAGCCTAGTGGTTGTTCATTAATGCGCACCCCTACTGTCTTTGGCATAAGGAGTGGCATGTTATAGAGACTGGTACCCAGACTTACTCGCCTTACGCGCACATGCGCTGTCGTATGATGTACAAATACTAGTGTTAATGTGAGGCTGTCACCTACAGAGAAACTCAGCCAGGGGAAGACCATTGACTTTAATATCCAACACTCACAGTGGGTGGCATCATACAGGTATAGGTAAGTGCATGAGCATAATATACACACTTCAGTAAGCACACAGGCATTAGATAGTAACTGTAGATTCAGACACGTCATTAATACATACAGTACCAGTCAAAAGTTTGGACACACCTACTCATTCAAGTTTTTATTTTTACTATTTTCTACATTGTAGAATAATAGTGAAGACATCAAAACCATGAAACAACACATTTGGAATCATGTTGTAAACAAAAGATTTCAACAAATCAAAATATATTTTATATTTTTGATTCAAAGTAGCCACCCTTTACATTGATGACAGCTTTGCACCCTCTTTGGCTTTCTCTCAACCAGCTTCACCTGAAATGCTTTTCCAACAGTCTTGAAGGAGTTCCCACATATGCTGAGCACTTGTTGGCTGCTTTTCCTTCACTCTTCTGTCCAACTCATCCCAAACCATCTCAACTGGGTTGAGGTCGGGTGATTGTGGAGGCCAGGTCATCTGATACAGCACTCCATCACAGCACACCATCACTCTCCTTCTTGGTCAAATAGCCCTTGCACAGCCTGGAGGTGTGTTGGGTCATTGTCCTGTTGAAAAACAAATGATAGTCCCACTAAGCGCAAACCAGATGGGATGGTGTATCGCTGCAGAATGCTGTGGTTGTCATGCTGGTTAAGTGTGCCTTGAATTCTAAATAAATCACCGACAGTGTCACCAGCAAAGCATCCACACACCATCACACCTCCTCCTCCATGCTTCACAGTCAGAACCACACATGCAGAGATCATCCGTTCACCTACTCTACATCTCACAAAGACACGGCGGTTGGAACCAAAAATCCAAATTTTGGACTCATCAAACCAAAGAACAGATTTCTACCGGTCTAATGTCCATTGCTCGTGGTTCTTGGCCTAAGCAAGTCTCTTCTTATTATTGGTGTCCTTTAGTAGTGGAGGCCTGATTCACGCAGTCTCCTCTGAACAGTTGATGTTGAGATGTGTCCATTATTTGAACTCTGTGAAGCATTTATTTGGGCTGCAATTTCTGTGGGTGGTAACGCTAATGAACTTATCCTCTGCAGTAGAGGTAACTCTGGGTCTTCCTTTCCTGTGGCGGTCCTCATGAGAGCCAGTTTCATCATAGCGCTTGATGGTTTTTGCGACTGCACTTGAAGAAACTTTCAAAGTTCTTGACATTTTCCGTATTGACTGACCTTCATGGCTTAAAGTAATGATGGACTGTCATTTCTCTTTGCTTATTTGAGCTGTTCTTGCTATAATATAGACTTGGTCTTTTACCAAATAGGGATATCTTCTGTATACCACCCCTACCGTGTCACAACACAACTGATTGGCTCAAACGCATTAAGAAGGAAAGAAATTCCACAAATGAACTTTTAACAAGGCACACCTGTTAATTGAAATGCATTCCAGGTGACTACCTCATGAAGCTGGTTGAGAGATTGCCAAGCGTGTGAAAGCTGTCATCAGGGCAAAAGGTGGCTGCTTTGAAGAATCTCAAATATAAAATATATTTTGATTTGTTTAACACTTTTCTGGTTACTACATGACTCCATATGTGTTACCTCATAGTTGATGTCTTCGCTATTATTCCACAATGTCGAAAATAGTACAAATAAAGAAAGACCCTGGAATGATTAGGCGTGTCCAAACTTTTGACTGGTACTGTACATTCAGATAACTTAAAACGCATAAATTCTACACAGCACGTCACAGTAAACAAAGCCTACCTGGCACCAGACACCTAGCTATGGTCGTGTAAGAATACACACGTTATACAAAATGTCTATATACTTTACATTTCGATAAAGTAGGGTCTCTGCAAATGTAACTGCCACGGAGTTATTTGAATTCTACACTGCTCAAAAAAATAAAGGGAACACTTAAACAACACAATGTAACTCCAAGTCAATCACACTTCTATGAAATCAAACTGTCCACTTAGGAAGCAACACTGATTGACAATAAATTTCACATGCTGTTGTGCAAATGGAATAGACAAAAGGTGGAAATTATAGGCAATTAGCAAGACACCCCCAAAAAAGGAGTGATTCTGCAGGTGGTGACCACAGACCACTTCTCAGTTCCTATGCTTCCTGGCTGATGTTTTGGTCACTTTTGAATGCTGGCGGTGCTCTCACTCTAGTGGTAGCATGAGACGGAGTCTACAACCCACACAAGTGGCTCAGGTAGTGCAGTTCATCCAGGATGCCACATCAATGCGAGCTGTGGCAAAAAGGTTTGCTGTGTCTGTCAGCGTAGTGTCCAGAGCATGGAGGCGCTACCGGGAGACAGGCCAGTACATCAGGAGACGTGGAGGAGGCCGTAGGAGGGCAACAACCCAGCAGCAGGACCGCTACCTCCGCCTTTGTGCAAGGAGGTGCACTGCCAGAGCCCTGCAAAATGACCTCCAGCAGGCCACAAATGTGCATGTGTCAGCATATGGTCTCACAAGGGGTCTGAGGATCTCATCTCGGTACCTAATGGCAGTCAGGCTACCTCTGGCGAGCACATGGAGGGCTGTGCGGCCCCACAAAGAAATGCCACCCCACACCATGACTGACCCATCGCCAAACCGGTCATGCTGGAGGATGTTGCAGGCAGCAGAACGTTCTCCACGGCGTCTCCAGACTCTGTCACGTCTGTCACATGTGCTCATGTGCTCAGTGTGAACCTGCTTTCATCTGTGAAGAGCACAGGGCGCCAGTGGCGAATTTGCCAATCTTGGTGTTCTCTGGCAAATGCCAAACGTCCTGCACGGTGCTGGGCTGTACGCACAACCCCCACCTGTGGACGTCGGGCCCTCATACCACCCTCATGGAGTCTGTTTCTGACCGTTTGAGCAGACACATGCACATTTGTGGCCTGCTGGAGGTCATTTTGCAGGGCTCTGGCAGTGCACCTCCTTGCACAAAGGCGGAGGTAGCGGTCCTGCTGCTGGGTTGTTGCCCTCCTACGGCCTCCTCCACGTCTCCTGATGTACTGGCCTGTCTCCTGGTAGCGCCTCCATGCTCTGGACACTACGCTGACAGACACAGCAAACCTTTTTGCCACAGCTCGCATTGATGTGCCATCCTGGATGAACTGCACTACCTGAGCCACTTGTGTGGGTTGTAGACTCCGTCTCATGCTACCACTAGAGTGAGAGCACCGCCAGCATTCAAAAGTGACCAAAACATCAGCCAGGAAGCATAGGAACTGAGAAATTGTCTGTGGTCACCACCTGCAGAATCACTCCTTTTTTGGGGGTGTCTTGCTAATTGCCTATAATTTCCACCTTTTGTCTATTCCATTTGCACAACAGCATGTGAAATGTATTGTCAATCAGTGTTGCTTCCTAAGTGGACAGTTTGATTTCACAGAAGTGTGATTGACTTGGAGTTACATTGTGTTGTTTAAGTGTTCCCTTTATTTTTTTGAGCAGTGTATGACTGCAAAGAATTTGCATATAACCGCATCCAAATTCAAATGGAGAGAGAGAGAGACAGAGACAGAGACAGAGACAGAGACAGAGACAGAGAGAGAGAGAGAGAGAGAGAGAGAGAGAGAGAGAGAGAGATCCCCTGGCACAACCCCTAGACGAAAAACAAAATCGTAGATTGCAGTCTCCTTATCCATTGTCACATCCTGACCATAGAAAGCCTTTATTTTCTATGGTAGAGTAGGTCAGGGCGTGACTAGGGGTTTAGTCTAGTTTATATTCCCAATTAGAGGCAGCTGACTATCGTTGTCTCGAATTGGGGATCATACTTAAGTAGCATTTTTTCCACCTGTGGGTTATGGGATATTGTTTTGAGTTAGTGCACATAGCATTCTCTGTAGTCACGGTTTGTTATTGGTTTATTTGTTTTTGTCTTTGCTAAGTATTACTTTCTTTAAGAAATTATGTGGAACTCAACATACGCTGCACCTTGGTCCGATATTCATTCCAACGAACGTGACATCCATAGACTGCTTTCAAGGTAAGGACACAAACATTTTGTCATTTGGGTGACCTATCTCTTTCAAATGGGGATGGAAGAAAATCCTGCTTGCTCTCAGGAGTGTTGGCCTCACCTTAAGTGCTGGCTGTTTGAAGATGTTCTTGTTATAACAATTAATTTCTCAAAAGCACACAACCTTCAAGAAAAATCTAATGAATGTCTCAATATTCAGGTGGTGTATGCCTACTAGTTGAAGACCCTTACAATTATCTTACTCTACATGGACAAAATATGATGCGTTTATGAGTTGTGAGTCCCCCTACCATCTCTGCCTAGCATGTGCACAATACTAAAATGTGAAAAAAATGGATTCCTGGAGCATTTAATATCCCATGCTTATTTGTATGACTTATTCATGAATGGCTGCAAAAATACACAGCCTCATATAATTCATTTTCAAAGAGAAAAGTAGGCAGATCAGATTTCAATTACGTGATTACGCTGGCTAGTGGAATAATAAAATAAGTGATGGTTGTGTTCTTGCAGTAGTGTTATTGCTGACCAGCTGAGTAATTACCCTTTATTTTAGCCCTTAGGTAAGAATGAGATTTGTTCCACTGATCAGACTAAGTAAATTAATAATAAAATCTCCTGAAGACAATAAGACAAATCTGCCCCTACACCCTAACCAAATTATTTCCCCTCTAAATGATTTCCCCCTGGTCCTAAAGCACACCGTTGCATTGTTTTTGTATCACATTCCCAATGAAAGTTGCGCCCCTGCTTTTTAGAGTTCTCTGTCGCCATTCAGTTTCACACATTTTGAGGGGCATTTTTTTCAGACATGCATTCAATCCCCTTGATCCCTTACATAACTAGACCAATCATTTCCGTTTCCGAGCTGGTCATGGGTGGACCTCAGCCACGCTCAAGGTCCTAAACGATATCATAACCGCCATCGATAAAAGACAGTACTGTGCAGCTGTATTCATCGACCTGGCCTAGGCTTTCGACTCTATCAATCACCGCATTCTTATCGGCAGACTCAACAGCCTTGGCTTCTCAAATGACTACCTCGCCTGGTTCACCAACTACTTCTCAGAGAGTTCAGTGTGTCAAATCGGAGGGCCTGTTGTCCGGACCTCTGGCAGTCTCTATGCCACAGGGTTCAATTCTCGGGCCGACTATTTTCTCGGTATATATCTAAGATGTCGCTCTTGCTGCTGGTGATTCTCTGATCCTACTCTACGCAGACGACACCATTCTGTATACTTCTGGCCCTTCTTTGGACACTGTGTTAACAAACCTCCAGACGAGCTTCAATGCCATACAACACTCCTTCCGTGGCCTCCAACTGCTCTTAAATGCTAGTAAAACAAACACTCTTCAACCGATTGCTGCCCGCACCTGCCCGCCCGCCTAGCATCACTACTCTGGACGGTTCTGACTTAGAATATGTGGACAATTACAAATACCTAGGTGTCTGGTTAGACTATAAATTCTCCTTCCAGACTCACATTAAGCACCTCCAATCCAAAATTAAATCTAGAATAGGCTTCCTATTTCGCAACAAAGCCTCCTTCACTCATGCTGCTAAACATACCCTCGAAAAACTGACCATCCTACCGATCCTTGACTTCTGAGTATTTTCTGTCTAGTCCAGGGGAGGGTGATGTTATTTGTAATTGACACAATTTCAATATTTCTCAGTGTTTTAGAATTGGTTGCTTATTACACTGTCTATCGATGTGTGCCACCCCCGACCTCATCTCTGATTCTCTGCTGGGTGCACAATATCAATTGCACCTATAGGCTATTGATTGTTGTCTCAATCAAATGATCCATAGCCTATAGGCTACTAAGTGCATGCTCGGAGAAGCACAGAGCAAAGTTATATTTCTAAGAGAGCTGCTGGGATGGTGTAAATGAAACTAGGCTGCATTACACACTGCAGTGGATATTCCAACCCTGAGCACCAACCTGCTCTGCTCGTGCTGATCAAAAACGTTTTTGTGTGCTGCCTAACCCATGTGCTGTGTAGGCCTACGGTGGCAGTTCAGGAGGAGAGTCAAGGCTTCTAATAATTTTAGATTAGGTCTAGTCCAAAAAATGTACTATCTTGCATGCGGACTAGCCTATGTTCTGTTCAGTTTGACAAGGAGAACGCAAAGATGAGAAGGAGGACCGGAGGTGAACTTTGGTAGCTTGCTTCAACTAAAATGTATTGTGGCAGAAGGGGGAGGTGAGGGGAGTGGTTTTTGAGGGGAGATATTTGGCAGCCTGTTGGATCCACCCCCGGGTCTTATATGGACTTCCTGTGAGATTCTGTGAGATTACCCGTTGTGACCTGGACTGTCGGACTACCCGCCTTGTGTACCGGATTGGCTGAGGACCCGAGTGTGAGGACTACCCCTGGAAAACAGAACGGACAAAGAGAACGGCTTGTGGACTGTGAGGTGATTGGTGAATTCCCCCTTCTTCCCCAGTGTACCAAAACCCCTAATAAACTTCCCATTTGCATTCTATTTGTGCTACTGGTGCAAGTTTTGTTATTGAACTTGATGATGTGGAACCCCACATCCTTGAGCCTGCTACAGTAATTTTGTTAAAAAATAGATGTTTCTTGCCCATGATATATTTATTAGAGTTATTGACCTAAACCAGATTCAAGTAACTTACATTGAGATGCTGAAACTTGAAGCAGTAGCCTCTGCACAATCATTAGGAAATGGACAGCTCATGGTGCTGGAAGTAGGCAAATTCGAGTAGGCATAATTCATTTAAACTGCCTTCATTTTAATTAGACTTTACTAACAACGAGGGCTTTGTGTTGGAGCCTCTTTCTTCCTATTTAAGAGGTAGGACCTACCTGTTTGACAGACAATTAGGCTATAGGCTGCTATATCCATAGATTTGTTGGTCAATTCCTACACCCACCATGCACTCTTTAAATAGCCTACCTCCAAGTCAGTGAAGTTAAGTTAAAACCAAGACTTGAATTGAGAGGGTATGCTATTGGCCTAACTTTAATTAAAGAAAATGGCAAAAAGGACAGGCCTACCCCGTTAAAGATTTTGAATCAAATGGATCAGCGCTTAGGTCCGTGGTGCTTTATGTTTCTTGCAATCTGTAAAATCCCTGGGAAAGACGTGACTCCGATGCATATGGGGATATCATTGTTTCGTTTCTTTGACATTCAGAGGCTGAGCTACAACCAATAGCCGAGGAGACAAAAAATAGAATTTGCTTGGGAAGCAATGTAATACTGTCACTATCAGCTGATTTAAGCTATTCACCTTCTGTACAATAGATGTTAAAACCCAGACAGCTTTGAAGGAAACACTTTTCTCGTTGGGTACAGCCATGGAAGAAGAGTAGCCAGCAGTTAAAGCTGACATGTTTCTGTGTAGGTAGACCTACTCTGTCTGGGGTGGAAAGTTAGACCTACTCTGTCTGGGGTGGAAAGTTAGACCTACTCTGTCTGGGGTGGAAAGTTAGACCTACTCTGTCTGGGGTGGAAAGTTAGACCTACTCTGTCTGGGGTGGAAAGTTAGGCCTAACTTTTGAAAGTACCATGCTCAGATTCCTAATGACGTCTCGGATGTAATTGTTTGCAAACGGGGACAGTTTCATTGCAAACAAGACAGAGTGATTTGTCATTGGGGAAATGTAATAAGATGAACACAGACATATCTCTTTGTCCATTCTTAGCCTGTCATTTTGGTAATTTGTCTGGTATTAAAAAAGATTCTGCTAATATGTATAATGACGTAAAATTGTATTCGATATTTATAGAAGGCTATTTTTACTCAGACCTTCAAAAAAGGTGATAGATTCCTGCAATGCTTTTACTACAAAGGTGATCTTTCCACCCCTACTCTTGTCCACGGTGGTCTGCAAACCCACAACCTTCTGGCCTGCAGCCCTGTGCACTTTCAAAACTCCTGTGTTGCCATGTAATGCATATAGGACGAAGAACATATTTTAAAACTGTATATCTAAGCCTCTGATCTGTCCAAGAAGTGACAACCTGGTCTCAGAGCATTTGATATTATTCTGTACAGAAATACGAGACACTTCATCTAGTATGATCTCACATTTTGTATGGTATGTATTCATTTGTGGATGTCATTCACCCATTTTAGTATGATATGTTATGAATTACAATTTGTATGATATGTTACGAATTCTGGTTAGGTGGCTAACGTTAGCTAAGGCGAGGTTAGGGTTAAGTTTAGGAGTTAGGTTAAAGGGTTAGGACTAGGGGAAGGGTTAGGGTTAGGGTTAGGAGTTAGGTTAAAGGGTTAGGGGAATGGTTAGCTAACATCCTAAGGAGTTGCAAAGTAGTTGAAAAGTTGCTAAAATGCTATAGTTGTCCGTGATGAGATTTGAAATCACAACCTCACGTTATACATCCACCAATCCACCCTGACCAACACCCTATTTTCCTTTTTGCCATAAGTAACCATCTGTCTTATGTAACCATACCATACCAAACATAACATAAACAAATGTGTCCTGTTGCGTTGAGTCTGAGACCAGGCTGGGGTAAACGGTATGTTGTCAGCTATCCACTTTGTTTTAATTATTATTCTGGGTATAGGGGAGAGTCACATGTTTTTTTCAAGTGTTCAGGGCGGTTTATGTCAAATACTTTGCTGAAGAGCAGCAGCTACATTCCTGCTACAGGTACTGTGTGTGTGTTTGTGTGCATGCTCTTGTATACTCCATTGGCTACTCCATTGCCTAGAGAGGCAGGAAACATCCGGACTGGTTCGATGAGAACGCGGACACCATCACAACCTTACTGGACAATATGCACAAAGCGCATGGGGCTACTCTCAACAGCCCCACATCTGCTACCCTCCGCCAGCAATGGTGTGCATCACAACCTTACTGGACAATATGCACAAAGCGCATGGGGCTACTCTCAACAGCCCCACATCTGCTACCCTCCGCCAGCAGTGGTGTGCATCACAACCTTACTGGACAATATGCACAAAGCGCATGGGGCTACTCTCAACAGCCCCACATCTGCTACCCTCCGCCAGCAATGGTGTGCATCACAACCTTACTGGACAATATGCACAAAGCGCATGGGGCTACTCTCAACAGCCCACATCTGCTACCCTCCGCCAGCAATGGTGTGCATCACAACCTTACTGGACAATATGCACAAAGCGCATGGGGCTACTCTCAACAGCCCCACATCTGCTACCCTCCGCCAGCAGTGGTGTGCATCACTCAAGGAAGTGCAAACGACCTTGCGTGCTCTGCAAATCGAATCAAATTGTATTTGTCACACATGGTTAGCAGATGTTCATGCGAGTGTAGCGAAATGCTTGTGCTTCTAGTTCCGACCATGCAGTAATATCTAACAAGTAATCTAACAGAACGAATTGTGGACAAATAAGGCACAGGAAATCCAAATTTATGCAGACAAAAACGACATGTACAATTTCTACAACTTAGCTAAAGCTACATATGGCCCTAGAAGTCGCCATCCAGTTCTGGGCTAACGGGGTCGTCTATGATGACAGTAATTGTAAGGGGTGCATGTTGGTGGCAGGGAAGTCAGGCGCAGGAGAACGAACTTGGTATAAACGGAGTTGTTTAATAAATGCTGATAAAACTCCAAAAACCAAAATATTCTTCACAGGAGGTCACAATACACAGCCTGCCTAGACATAGGATATATTCTACCTGTTACGTGAACATGTCATGTTTGAAAATGCCTATCTAATGTTTCATATTGTATAAGGCCACTGGTTGCACAATGGTGGAAACAATGATGTTTGCACCAGGTGGAAAAACAAATAATTGTCACAGTAACAGTAAGGGTAAACATATTGGTTTCCCTTGTGACAACAGATAGGATTGGCTTATTTCACGAGTTAGAATTTAAGGTTGAAACTCAGTCTGTGATTGACAGGAGAGATGATCAGAGGGACACAGTTTTTTACCACGACTTGTAATGCAAGAGCTAAATAATGGATAGAGTTTTTCAGTGAAGCTCCCACCTTCTGGGGGGTCTCTCTCAGGCGGAGGAGGACAACAGAGTCATCATTAGCCTGATATGTATTTCCAGTCTTCCGCCACATGGTCCAATATCCATCCTTAGGACTCATTGTTAGGTATCCCTTCCTGTTTGTGGACTCTCTGACCACTCCTAAATCCCAGTTAAGCCCATTCACCTGCACCTCATAGTAGAATCTCCCAGAGGAGAAGCCCTCATTTCCCAGGACACAGGCAGCTGGGTCAAACCTCTTTGTCAGGGAGACTATAACGCAGGTTTCCCGGTCTCACTTGTTTCCTGTTCTTAGACAGTGTGAGAAAGAAGTGAGCAGTATCAGCATCCAGAGTCACATCCACAGCATACTGCTGAATCCTCTTCAGCTCAGCATCACACAACTTCTTCACTTCACTCCACAGTGTCTCCTCCAGCTGAAACGCAGCTCTCTGCAGGTTCCCCACACCCAGACTGCTGTGAACCCTGATCTCAGACCAGTCCTTGATGGGAGAAAGACTGCAGAGGGATGGGGAGCTCTGGAGGAGGTGGATGGGGAACTCACTACGTGAGAGCTGCTCCAGCATGTTTTAAAATGTCTATCGTACATCATAAGGCCATTGTTTGCACAATAAGTTGGAAACAAATAAAATATCACAGCGACAGTATTGGTTAACATATTGGTTGTCCTTTATGACAACAGATATGATTCCCCAAGTTAGACTTGGAGGTTGCAACTCAGTCTGTGTATTCGACAGGACATATGATCAGAGGGATAGAGTTTTGACCGCGTTTGGAAAAATAAGGACTGAAGTATGGATAGAGTTTCTCAGTGAAGGTGCAGCCAGTGAAAGAGTAGATATGAGACCTGGCCTCCACATCATAAAAAGAGACCTGACCCTCCTCATAATCCACAAACACCCCCACCTTCTGGGGCTTCTCTCTCAGAAAGAGGGGGACAACAGAGTCTTCATTAGCTTGATACTCGTTCCCATTCCTCAGCACAACAGCCCAGTATAAATCAAGAGGGCTCAGATAAATCTCTCCCTTCCTGTTGCTGGACTCTCCGGCCACTCCTAAATCCCAGCCATCCCCTTTCACTTGTACCTCATAGTAAAATCTCCCTGAGGAGAAGCCCTCCTTTCCCATCACACTGGAACACTTGGAAAACCTATTTGGGTTGTCACGGTGATTGTTTGCTGTGTTTGACTGTCTCACTTGTTTCCTGTCCTTAGACAGGGTGAGATACCTGTTTGCTGTATCAGGATCCAAAGTCACATCCACTGCATACTGCTGAATCATTTTCAGCTCAGCATCACACAACTTCTTCACTTCACTAATGAGTGTCTCCTCCAGCTGAGACGCTGCTCTCCTCAGAGTGCCCACACCCTGACCACTGTGAACACTTATCTTTGACCTGTCCTTGGTGGGAGGAAGGCTGCAGAGGGATGTGGAGCTCTGGAGGAGGTGGAGGTGGTCCTCAGTGTGTGACAGCTGCTCCAGCTCAGTGTGTCTCCTCTGTAGCTCAGTGATTTCCTGCTCCAGCTCTTTAATGAGGCCTTCAGCCCGCCTCTCTGCTGCTTTCTGCTTCTCCTCGACCACCTCAATGATATCAGCCTGGCTTCTCTCAATGGAGCGCACCAGGGCAGTGAAGACCTGCACGCTGTCTGCTATCTCTCTCTCTGCGTCTCTCTTGCAGAGCACTATTGAGTATTTGATGTCCTTAACCTTCTGCAGTTGCTTCTGGATCATCTGCTGCACTTCTACCTCCGTCTTCCCCAGCTGGGCTTTCTTCTTTCCATACTCTTCCTTTAGAGGGACGGTGTAGTGAGTCTTGTGGTCTGTTTTTATACACAAGACACAAACACACGTCTGGTCAGTCCTACAGAACATCTCCAGGAGTTTGCCATGCTCCTTACACACCCTGTCTTCCAGGTTCTCCACAGGGTGGATCAGCTTGTGTTTCTTCAGGGCTGGGGCTATCTGATGAGCCTCCAGGTGAGTCTCACAGTAAGAGGCCAGACACACCAGGCAAGACTTCAGGGCCTTATGCTTCGTCCCAGTGCAGACGTCACAGGCCACTCCTCTAAGCTCAGTAGGGCAATGGTCTGGGCTGCTGGTAGCTTTCACTTGAACTGACTTCCTGAACTGAGCAGCCATCTCAGAAATGAAAGTATTGACAAAGAGATCTGGTCTCCTATCAAATGATTTTTTACACATTGGACACTGGCACAGGTCAGTGGTATCCCAGTACTTTCTGATACAGGCCTTGCAGAAGTTGTGTCCACATGGAATGGCTACAGGATCAGTGAACACATCCAGACAGATAGAACACAGGAACTGCTCTTCAGACAGGAGACTGCTGGAGGACGCCATATCTAGACAGAGACCAAATGAGAAATCATGAGACATTTAATAGAATGAGTCCACTCACAAGACATTATGTTGGTCATAGTGCATAAGCTTATGTAAAGTGTCTTTTGAAAGGCACAAACAAATACAATGTAGCTTCAACTCTATAGTCGTCAAGGTGGCATTATGATACACTAGCTTCCCAATTCTAATAGATATTTTACCATGTTGCACAAGGAAAAATCCTGAAATCATCTCAAAGAAAACAGGTGAGGACATAAACACTAGTTAACCAGTTCTTCATCTGTCCATGCAATACTTACCTTTCTTTAACTGGGGCTGCTTTCTCAGCTCTTTCTGTTTGTAGTATCAAACAAGGCCTGGAGATTGTATGCAGTTATTCAAAAAAAGATTTGTGAAGAGAATGCAAGACTGTGCTTACGTGTACAATACACACTCCATCTCTTAAATGTCACTTCAGCATAGTGAAACTAACATGCTCCTCCCCATCTGATACTGTCAGATGTTTTTCTGCACTTCCTGGTATACTTAACCCTTTACATGGCTAGACTCTCTTTGACAAGCTAGTTTAACCAGTTAAATGTCATCAAATGTAATCTAAGTCATCCCCAAAAGTAATTATTCATCATGAGAGGACCATAAACATGAACTAGTAATGCTGCATACTCAAAGAAAGGTTAAAATCTCAGGTTTCTAGTGTAAATAGTTATAAATTGCTGAAGCGTAGTCACTTTTGAGGACACAAGCTCAAGTGCACAGTATGAATATGGTGAAAATATGAAATGTTTTGTATGATGTATTTCCTATGCAACAAAACACCCTAAAAATGTAAATAAAAATAATGTATGAATAAGGCTTGACATGACTTATATGCGTTATAAATATAGCATAATCAAATTATAAAAGTACTAACTATAATATTTCACCTTCCTTATAACTGTAAAATACATATTGTTTGTATGTTTAGTGTTAGAACATTTACATATTTTCTAAAGGTCCCTCTTGATCAAAACGTCTGCCCTCATCGCTGTGAACGTCTCACAGAGCTTGGCTTCCTGAACTCGTTAGGAACTCACCTTTCATATCATATTAATATTGTCTGTTTATGACAAACAGAAATTGTTTTTTGTTTTAATATCTATAAATTATTTTAGATGAATGGCTAAATCGATCTCTGAATGTGCGACCGTGATGAAACCACTCTCCCCTGCTAAGCTACGATGTAACGACTGCAGGCATGTGCTTTGTCAGTGGCTGCGGTGTATGGTTCAGCCAGGAGTTGATGGACAGTCGGAAGAGCGAATGAAATGGTAGGAGGGACATCCCAGGGCTCTGTGCAGGCAGGTTCTTACACACCAATCTCAACAAACCATTTCTGTATGGACCTTGCTTTGTGTACGGCGGCATTGTCATGCTGAAACCGCAAAGGGCCTTCCTCAAACTGTTGCCACAAAGATTCCTCAAACTGTTGCCACAAAGATAGAAGCACAGAATCGTCTAGAATGTCATTGTATGCTGTAACGAGTGCGCTGAGAGTCGGGAAGCAAGTACATGGAGTAAGTGTTTTTAATAAATAAACAAAACAATAAACACAAACCACCAACAACGTACCGACATGAAACAGAGTCAATAACACCTGAGGAAAGAACCAAAGGGGAGTGACAGATTTAGGGAAGATAATCAAGGAGGTGATGGAGTCCAGGTGAGTGTCATAAGGTGCTGGTGCGCTTGACGATGGTGACAGGTGTGCAGGATAATCAGCAGCCTGATGACTGAGAGGTCGGAGAGGGAGTATATGTGACAAGTGTTAAGATTTCGCTTCACTGAAACTAAGGGGCCTAGCCCGAACCATGAAAAACAGCCCCAGACCATTATTCCTCCTCCACCAAACTTTATAGTTGGCACTACGAGTTCTGGGAGAAAACGTTCTCCTGGCATCTGCAAAACCCAGATTCGTCCGTCGGACTACCAGATGGCAGAGTCCAATTGTCATTGCGCATAGTGATCTTATGCTTGTGTGCGGCTGCTCGGCCATAGAAACCCATTTTATGAAGCTCCCAAGGAACAGTTCTTGTGCTGATGTTGCTTCCAGAGGAAGTTTAGAACTCGGCAGTTCCGTTCTACGAGCTTGTGTGGCCTACCACTTCTCGGCTGAGCCATTGTGGCTCCTAGACGTTTCCACTTCACAATAACAGCGCTTACATTTGACCAGGGCAGAAATTTGACGAACTGACATGGTATCCTATGATGGTGACAAAGTCATATAGTGTATAATACAGTGGAGACATGGCCTCACTTATCCAATGACATACATATTAGTTAGGGTTCTTCAAGAAAGGTGGAAGTAGTCTTTCGTTGCGCACAACACAAGCTCTTATCATTTAGTCATTATGCTCCATTCCACCTTCCACTGTTCTGATGGTCGCTAGGCAACTCTCTTTCATGGTTGGACGTGAAACCATATTGGCCCCCTCTCTCTCTCTGTGTGCTTGCATGTAGACATGCGGTCTGGTTAAGTGGTATGTGTGTTAGGGGACCTGTTCTCACTCATGAGGATGAGGAGTGTAATTCAGTGGGAGAGGCAAAGTGCTGAGTGGGTTGGGCCTGGTTGGGAAAGGTCACAGTGCTCCCTGTCAGTGACAACCCCTCTGTACTCCACACCAACACCCACTCACTGGCCTTACACTCCACTGTGCCTGAACAGAATGGAGACACACACATACACACTCTTACTCTCACACACTCATACTCACCCACACAGACTTGCGCTGTCATACACATGCCCACAAGCATACACACTCACACTGTCACACACACAGATTCTCTCACACTAAAATTCTTTCTCTCTCACACACACACACACTCCTGTACACACTCGTCTCCAAGACAGCGGAGCCCTGCAGCGTGAGGGGACAGTCAGTGTGGTTGTGGTTCATCTAGCTGGACAGCTCCTCGTTACTTCTAATTAACTCCTCATTAATCACCCACTCAGCACTATATTATTCTCTATCATTACAGACTACATTTTGATTTTCCTTTTTTTCTTTTCTTTTTTTTGTCAGTTGTCCATTAAAAGGTTGGTTATATCTGTGGCCTCCTTCTCTGAGCTCAACCTTGCGCTCTCCTCTGACTCCGTCACACACAGACACTCACCACAGACACTAGTGATTTCAGCCCTCTACTGATTATTCTACTGATTTCACCTTTGTTTAAACCACAAGAATCTCTTTAGGTTGAAAAACTATTTTTCGAGAGAGAATCTGGCTAGAAACTTACTAAAGACGTGGGATGAAGAGGAGAGTTAGGGTGGGAGATGCACCCTGATGCGCCCACTCTGTCGTCAGACTGTGAGGACAAAACGGATTATTCCTACAACCTAGAAAACATATCATTGATTGTGATTATTGGTATGTTATTAATCACTGTTAATTCTTTGTTTTCTGCCCTGCATCTCTCATATAGTGATGTCCACCTGCTCTGAGGCGGGGGAGAATGAAAGGGAGAGGAGGAGAGGAAGGCACTTCCAGCAAGTGTGCTACTACTGGCACACAGATCTTCTCCTCACACACTGGCTTTACCGACTCGCCCACTAGGTGGCACCACATCCCCTGTCAGACAGGTAAGAGTCAGTGGCTGTCCCGTCTTGCCTACTACTTACTAAAATGACATACCGTGTACTAATAGTACTACATACTATTTAGAACGTACTTTTAAGTAAAAACGTATGCATTAAGTAACAAATATCAATATACTTCTCATTCATACTGAGAAGGCGTCTTCTAATACACAATCCCGCTTGTTCGCCGCAATTTGTTTATTGTTGTCAAACACGTGAGTGTGAAAAGACAATTCTCTTCCTCAAAGGTGTGCAGCGAATTCTACTTGATGAAAAGCCGGAATGACATCCTGGCATTTGAATAATAATCCATTTTCGAAATTTCACATAGCCTATTATAAAACGTTCTATTTTCGAATACATAAAAAGCCTACCATTTAGAACTCAAGCAGCGTACGGGTATTCGGGCACGGCCACTGGCTGCCTCACAAATTACATGACACCCTGTTATTCCCCATACGGGGCAGTTTAAAATAGCTGATGATAATTTAGGATTACTATGAAATCATACTTTGACATAAGGAGGTCATATATGCTCATGACAAGTCTTACATTACTGTATCATAACGTATTGTATGTTTTGGCTGTAGTGTTACATTACTTGCAGACAGCAAATGAGCAACGCATAAACTGGAGTGTATCTGTGAATCGACTTTGCTCTCTCTGAATCAGCTGGCTGTCAGTCAAGTGGTGGTGGGTAGGTTTGGCTAATCAGCACAGCCAATTCAGAGCCTCTCCCGCACCAACAGGACACACCCCTCTTCCGCACAAATACCCACCATCAAAGTAGTGAAGTAAACACACACACAGCACATGCACATAACTTGTGTATACCTCTGTACACACGTTATGTACACTCTGCACCTCACACATCGTACACACAAACAACTACAGCTATAACACTTGTTTTGTTGACATTTCAGATGAAAATACCTTTTTTCCAGACAAATGAAACATGCACAGCAAAAATTGTGTGCAGGAATAATTTGGTCCAATAACATTACTAGTATCTTGTGGATACCATGATCGCACATATAAACAATCTAAAACATATATTTCTAATGTTCTACAATAAATGTGAATTTCCACGAAAAGGGTTGTCAAGTTTCCGGAATTTCAAAACCCTCCACAGACACAAACCTGACAAGTTGGCAATATATAAACACAAGAAGTGTGCTTGGAAATGGGGGAGTTTTTGTTCCTGCCTCATATGTTCAGGAATTACACTTAATTACAGTAAAGTAGACTAGAGTTTCTCAACCCTGCACACACATACAATGTTATCAACAGAGTTATCAACATAACTTTGAGTGACGTAGTCCTCTCTGTCGCCAGCCCCCTTTATAACCCTGGGTGTGGGACAGCATAAAGAGGAGCACTCGAGCTACGCAGAACAGTCAGTTCTTTAAGACTACGCAGAACATTCTAGTCTTTTGCAGAATATATCATAATAATGAAGGAAGTTCTAGCCTTGCTACTGCTGTCTCTGTGCTGCTGCCTGTCCAGGGGACTGGGTGATAATCGGGACAGTGAGGGGTACCAGGGGACTGGGGCTAGTCTAGCTGTCTGTCTTCCCGACACCTGTGCCCTGTTCAGGGAACTTGCAGCCATGAAAGAGAGATTAGGAACCATGGACCAGATGCAGGCTGCCCTGAAGGAAAGTTTTGGGGCCATGGGACAGAAACTGGGAGCTGTGGAGACCAAGCTACAGGGCAGTGAGAGTCAGGTGGAGGAGCTGAAGAAAGTGAATACAGGTAAGTAGCACAGAGATGTAACAAGCAAAGCATTCTGTGAAGTGTTACACAGCTTCATACACTTATTCTTATTTCATTTATTTGAACTTTGTCTTATTGATTACTATTTTGAATACGATTCCCATAGGGCGGCGCACAATTGGCCCAGCGTTGTCCGGGTTTGGCCGTTGTAGACCATCATTGTAAATAATAATTTGTTCTTAACTGACTTGCCTAGTTAAATAAAGGTTAAAAAAATTAAAAATTATAATAATAATAATAATTTGTTGAGCCTTTACTACACTGTAATATTGAGATTTTATTACGAAATATTTTCTGTTATTACAGCTCAAGAGGAAGAACTGAAAGCCTTGAAGAAGAGCTTATCAACTGGTAAGAGCAAGGTTCCACTCTGCCTCAAAGTGGCATCTATCTATTTATGTTCTTCTTGATATCTACTTGATTGTTCGTTCATTAATTCATTCCCCAGCCCAGCCAAAGGTGGCCTTCTCTGTAGCACTCAGAGACTCTGGCAGTGGGAATATTGGACCATTCACCACCAATACCCCTTTACAGTACAAAAGAGTCTTCTCCAACGCCGGCAGTAGCTACAATCCTGCTACAGGTAGTGTGTGTGTGTGTGTGTGTGTGTGTGTGTGTGTGTGTGTGTGTGTGTGTGTGTGTGTGTGTGTGTGTGTGTGTGTGTGTGTGTGTGTGTGTGTGTGTGTGTGTGTGTGTGTGTGTGTGTGTGTGTGTGTGTGTGTGTGTGCGTTGTCAATCAAGTAGTGTTATTTATCTCCCTTCATAGGCATCTTCACAGCCATGGTCAGAGGGATGTACTGCTTCCGCTACTCCATGTACAGCAACAACTCTGGCCGTCCCAACTCTGTCGTGTCTCTGATGAAGAACAGTGAGATGCTGGTTACTACATGGAACACTGATGACAGTATGAATGTCCACGAAAGCGCGAGCAACGCAGCGGTAGTACAATTGGAGGTGGGAGACAGTGTTTACATCCAGCTCTGGGCTAACAGGGTCCTCTATGATGACAGTAATAACTATAACACCTTTACTGGGTTCCTACTGTTCACCGTGTAACAACACCAGTTAATTTAACTGAGGTTTTGTCAAAATTTCAATTGATTGACAAGATATTCATTTGGCCACACAGTATAGGTTTTCAAAACAAATACATCATAACTGTATAAGAGTGAAACGAAATAAAAGTGAATTGGCTTACTGTATTTTATCTGGTGGTTTTCTGGCCCCTTCCTGACTAATGTTTTGAAACAGATCTATTTGGATCTGTACATTTCTCCTGAGGCCACTAGCTAGGGCATTACCTAATGTAATATTATGACAGGGTATTAGTGTGCTGCTGGTCCCTGTGCTGTGACAGTCAGTTGACACCATGGACATCCTGTGGGCTGAGCTGCTGCTGCCAGAGAGGCTGAATCAACGACACAACGTCTAAACAACAGGCCCACTGCGGCCAAGGCCATTGTCTTACCTTTGTACTGACGTTGTGTGTGTGTCCTGTGGATGCGCGTACACACGTCATATATCACCACAGAGGAGCCATAATGACAAGCTGCAGGAACACTGAATGCATATAGTCGCTGGTGAAAGTCTACACACCCCTTGCGCAGTCTTCACATTTTGCTGCCTTCAAAATAAATCTTTAAAGGGATTCAATTCGATTTTTTCCCCCTACTAATATACACAACCTGCTCCACATTATCAAAGTAGAAGAAAAATTATAACCCCCCCCACACACACACAAAATAATGTCTATATTACGTATGTCGTCACACCCCTGTGTTAATACTTGGTGGAAGCACTTTTGGCAGCCATTACAGCTGGGAATCGTTTTGAATACGATTCTGCCAACTTTTCACAACTCTTAGGGCAACATAAACTTAGCAAAAAAAAGAGACGTCCTCTCGCTCTCAACTGCGTTTATTTTCAGCAAACTTAACATGTGTAAATATTTGTATGAACATAACAAGATTCAACAACTGAGACGTAAACGGAACAAGTTCCACAGATATGTGACTAACATAAATGGAATAATGTGTCGGTGAACAAGGGGGGGTCAAAATCAGAAGTAAGTCAGTATCTGGTGTGGCCACCAGCTACATTAAGTACTGCAGTGCATCTCCTCCTCATGGACTGCACCAGATTTGTCAGTTCTTGCTGTGAGATGTTACCCCACTCTTCCTAAAATGCACCTGCAAGTTCCCGGACATTTCTGGGGGGAATGGACATAGCCCTCACCCTCTGATCCAACAGGTCCCAGACGTGCTCAATAGGATTGAGATCCAGGCTCTTCGCTGGCCATGGCAGAACACTGACATTCCTGTCTTTCAGGAAACCACGCACAGAACGAGCAGTATGGCTTGTGGCATTGTCAAATCCGACCATCACCCCTGCCTTGAGACAAAACTGCAACTCGTCAGTGAAGAGCACTTTTTGCCAGTCCTGTCTGGTCCAGCGGCGGTGGGTTTGTGCCCATAGGCGACGTTGTTGCCGGTGATGTCTGGTGAGGACCTGCCTTACAACAGGCCTACAAGCCCTCAGTTCAGCCTCTCTCAACCTATTGCGGACAGTCTGAGCACTGATGGAGGGATTGTGCGTTCCTGGTGTAACTCGGCCAGTTGTTGTTGCCATCCTGTACCTGTCCCGTAGGTATGATGTTCGGATGTACCGATCCTGTGCAGGTGTTGTTACACGTGGTCTGCCGCTGCGAGGATGATCAGCTGTCCGTTCTGTCTCCCTGTAGCGCTGTCTGAGGCGTCTCACAGTACAGACAATGTATTGCCCTGGCCACATCTGCAGTCCTCATGCCTCCTTGTAGCATGCCTAAGGCACGTTCACACAGATGAGCAGGGACTCTGGGCATCTTTCTTTTGGTGTTTTTCAGAGTCAGTAGAAAGGCGTCTTTAGTGTCCTAAGTTTTAATAACTGACCTTAATTGCCTACCGTCTGTAAGCTGTTAGTGTCTTAACGACCGTTCCATAGGTGCATGTTCATTAATTGTTTATGGTTCATTGAACAAGCATGGAAAACAGTGTTTAAACCCTTTACAATGAAGATCTGTGAAGTTATTTGGATTTTTACGAACTATCTTTGAAAGACAAGGTCCTGAAAAAGGGACGTTTTTTTTTTTTGCTGAGGTTATATCCATTGTTTTTGTCAAAATTTCTCATGTTTTGTCACGGCCGTCAAAAGGAGGAGACCAAGGCGCAGCGTTGTATAAGTACATTATTCTTTATTATAAGAATGAACACTGAACAAAACAAACCGTGAAGCTATACAAATGAGTGCTGACAGGCAACTACACATAGACAAGAACCCACAAACACCAAAGGGAAAATGACTACCTAAATATGATCCCCAATCAGAGAGAACGATAAACAGCTGCCTCTGATTGGGAACCATATCAGGCCACCATAGACATATAAATCACCTAGACCTACAACAACCCTTGACATACAAAAACCCTAGACAATACAAAAACTAACGTACCCACCCTAGTCACACCCTGACCTAACCAAAATATAAAGAAAACAGAGATATCTCAGGTCAGGGCGTGACATGTTTAGTCAATTTGGTTGGGAATCATTAATGGACAGCGATATTCAAACCTTGTCTCTGATTTTCAAGCAGATTTAAGTCAGGATTGTGACGGGCACATTCAGGTACACTCAACAACAATTGGAAAGCCATTCTGGTGTGTCTTTGGCACTCAAATTTGCGTAATTGTCCTGCTGAAAATTGTAATTCTATCCCAGGGTTTTCAGAAGACTACGGCGGATTGTCCTCTAACTTTTTACCTGGGCTTTGCTCCTCATATTTATTTTGATCCTGACAAACTCCCCAGTGTCTGCAGGTGATAAGCATACCCATAAAATGATGCTGCCACGACAATATTTGAAAATACAGACGATCAACAACATTGCATTCACTCCTCACTACTGGCCTGTATGACAAAGTGAAAAGGAGGCCTGTGTTAATAAAATCCACTCCAAATAATAAATTATGTTTGCATCGAGGACGTTAAGTAATACTGCAAGACAACACAGCAAAGAAACTACATTTTTGGCCTAAATGGAAAAACTACAGGTTTGGGCCTGTAATACTCAAGGCAGACTGGTGGACAAAAAAGGGATTGATTCCACCAGTCAGCAGGGTATTGAGGAAGAGAGACCCTTCACCAATGGAGAATAAAACCATGTATCTCTTTCTTTCTCTCTCTGGCCCCCATGGAGCAGCAATCTAAGGCCATCTCCAAACAACACAAAAGACATGAAGAGAAAATTAGAAAGAGAAATGAGGAAAGAGTCACTGACAGGGACCGTAGAGCGATCACACACACGATGGTATTGTAGATGTGCTGGTGTGTCATCTTTCTCTTCCTGCAGTGATGTAGCCCAGACTGATACAGATCAGCGACATGGTTAAAAGATACTGAAAAGAGTATAATCAGCACGTTACATGTCAGCCGTACCTACATTATTCCCATGTCTTCAAACCTTTCATTCTATCTAGTTTAAAACATTTCCTTTTTATGCCGGTTGTACATATTGGTTCTTATACCAGATATTGTTCATTGTGTGTGTATGTATCCAGGGGGGAAAAAATCATTTGTGTCCCCTGCCCAGACTTGCCCTGGTCAGACATTGGAGTAATATTGGCCAAACATTCTTCTCAACACTGATGGAGATGTGGAAATTACTATCAAGAATCCATAATGTATGAGTCCACAGAAATGGATCTGATTGGCTAGTCTGAGTGGACAGAAGGCAAATTATGGTTTGTTCAGAATTGGGGGCAATATTTCCAGCCTGGCTTTCCCATGCCACCATAGCAGCCATCCCCAGCCTCTGCCCCTCTCCCCACACGGACATACACAAACACACACCTGTCCCTACATGCTCACCTCCCTCCCCAAGGGAAATGCTATACTTGTCCCTGTCTGACCGACCGGCCGCTCCGTTTGGCTTGTCGCACTAGCAACGGCCTGCCCGTTGCCAACGGCAGCAGAGGATAAATAAAGTGTGTGTGTGGGATGAGGATGAATGAGGCCGACAAACAGCCTTGCCATCGTCAGTAAACAGAGAGAGAGAGAGAGGGAGAGAGCGATAAACACAGGGCTGAAAAGTGCAGGAGCAAGACAGAGAAGGGGGGGGGAGGTATGTTGCTGAAGATGAGGATATTATAAATGGCTGTATTTCCTGTCTCTACTGCTGTGTCGTATACAATACACATAATACATTAAGGAGGTACAACGGAAAGGGAGATTCCACTACATTTTTCTAGAAATTAGGCAGATGCTATGGCTATAGAAATCTAACCCAGCTGCTCCCAAATAGATTATGTAATCCAGTTGCATTTTCACATAATGATGAGGAAGGCTGGCTGTAAATTACAATGAGAAGAAAGTTTGAAGTGCTCTTATTCACTGTGGTGTGCTATGCAGACATAGATTATCCCAACTGTTTACCTGTGATTCTGACTGGGTAACATTTGGTGTCTTCATATTGGGCAATGAGGCCACATGCACACAACACACACACACACACACACACACACACACACACACACACACACACACACACACACACACACACACACACACACACACACACACACACACACACACAGTGCAACAAGGTTTTATTTCATCCCTCTGTCTTGCCAAGTCAGTCAGCTCAGTGATGTCATCGTGTCAGTGTGCCTATGCAGGATTACTGCCACAGCTGTTGTACCTTATTGAGATCCAAAAATACACACACAAACAAACACACACGCTTTCAACTACAGTAAAAATAAAGCACTGATAACCGAATGAGAACATCTCACACGGACGGAGAAGATGGACAGTAACGCTCACGTTCCTGCTCAAGGATGTGGACTCACTCACCATCAATGATTACATCAACAACAAAACAGCACCATCACAGCAGTGTGAGAACTAAATAATATCTCTTAGGAGTAAGGGGCATAAGAAGTGTCTGAGGAGGGTTGGTGTGAGGTTCTCCTCCATGCTGTGATTGTTTAGGCAGTGTTAAAGAACCCTAAACACCCGCTGGGTGTGAGTCATTGAGCAGGAGGAGTGTGTGAACACACACACACACACACATACACACTGGGCCCAACAGCCAGCAAATGAGGAATATGCAATAAGAGTGGGGGTGTGATTGAATCAACCTGCTGCCTTTTGGCTCCCAGCTCTTGACTCACAGCCCATAACTGAATAACAATGCCAGGGAGTCCAGGGTGATTTGCAACTCATGGTGATTGATTCAGATTCTTACTCTCATCCACTCTACTACTACTCAGCAGGTAATTTACGAGCGCTCCCATTGGCTATACTATCAGTATCAGTACTATCAGTATTATTCGATTTTGGGAGGTTTTTTAGTGGCACAAAAACTAGAGCTGACCTCAGAATTTGGAGAGGTGATGTGTCTCGCTCTTCTACCATGAACTCTGGCCTGAAAATAGTTTTTGGATTGCAAACATTCACTCTGGCTTGCACTGCTCCTTTCTCTCTCTCTCTCTCTCTCTCTCTCTCTCTCTCTCTCTCTCTCTCTCTCTCTCTCTCTCTCTCTCTCTCTCTCCCCCCCCCCCCCCCCCCCCCCCCCCCCTCTCAATTCAATTCAAAGGGCTTTATTGGCATGGGAAACATACATTATGTTTACATTGCCGAAGCAAGTGAAATACATAAACAAAAGTGAAATAAACTATTTAAAAAATGCACAGTAAACATAATACTCACAAAAATTCCAAAGGAATAGAGACATTGCAAATGTCATATTATGCCTATATACATACAGTGTTGTAATGATGTGCCAATAGTTTTGATTTAAATTTGATTTGAAGTGCAAAAGGGAAAATAAATAAGCATAAATATGGGATGTATTTACAATGGTGCTTGTTCTTCACTGGCTGCTTTTTTCTTGTGGCAACGGGTCACAAATCTTGCTGCTGTGATGGCACACTGGTATTTCACCCAATAGATATCAGTTTTCCAATATTTGATTTGTTTTCAAATTCTTTGTGGGACTGTGTAATCTGAGGGAAATATCTGTCTCTAATATGGTTATACATTTGGCAGGAGGTTAGGAAGTGCAGCTCAGTTTCCACCTAATTTTGTAGGCATAGCCTGTCTTCTCTTGAGAGCCAAGTCTGCCCACGGTGGCCTCTCTCAATAGCAAGGCTATGCTCACTGAGTCTGTACCTAGTCAAAGCTTTCCTTAATTTTGGGTCACTCACAGTGGTCAGGTATTCTGCCACTGTGTACTCTCTGTTTAGGCCAAATAGCATTCTAGTTTTTGTTCATTCTTTCCAATGTGTCAAATAATTATATTGTAGTTTTCACATTATTTGGTTGGGTCTAATTGTGTTTTTGTCCTGGGGCTCAGTGGGGTCTGTTTGTGTTTGTGAACAGAGCCCCAGGACCAGCTTGCTTAGGGGACTCTTCTCCAGGTTCATCTCTCTGTAGGTGATGGCTTTGTTATGGAAGGTTTGGGGATCACTTCCTTTTAGGTGGTTGTAGAATTTAACGGCTCTTTTCTGGATTTTGATCATTAGCAGGTATCGTCCTAATTTTGCTCTGCATGCATTAATTGGTCTTTTACGTTGTACACTGTCACGTTCCTGACCTGTTTTGTCTTGTTTTTGTATGTGTTTAGTTGGTCAGGGCGTGAGTTGGGGTGGGCATTCTATGTTATGTGTTTCTATGTTTAGGTTCATTGTCTGTTAGCCTTTTATGGTTCTCAATCAGGGACAGGTGTTATTCATTTCCTGATTGAGAATCATATATAGGTAGGCTGTTTCACACTGTTTGTTTGTTGGGTGATTGTCTTCCGTGTCTGTATGTATGTTCGTACCACACGGGACTGTAGCGTTTGTATGTAGTCTGTTCCTGTTCGTGCGTTCTTCGTGTTTATGTAAGTTCGTTTGTTCAGGTCTGTGGACTTCATTTATTGTTTTGTAGTTTGTTCAAGTTTATTTTCGTCTTCGTTATTATTATTAAAATGTATTCATCACACGCTGCGCCTTGGTCCGCTAATTTACCACAAGACGACCGTTACAGAATCACCCAACCCAAAAGGACCAAGCAGCGTGTGAAACAGCAACAGGACCCACCTACACAGGATTTATGGCAATGGGAGCAGGATCTGGGCTACACTACGTGGGAGGAGATCGACAGGTGGGCGATCGACCCAGGGCGAATGCCGGAGCCCGCCTGGGATTTTCTGGCGCAGTGCGAGGAGGGATACCGGCGAATGGAGGTAGCACGACGACGCGGTAGGAAGCCTGTGAGTCAGCCCAAAAAAATTCTTGGGGGGGGGGGGGGGGGGGGCTAAAAGGGAGTGTGGCAAAGTCAGGTAGGAGACCTGTGCCTACTCCCTGTACTTACCGTGGACAGCGAGAGTACGGGCAGACACCGTGTTACGCAGTAGAGCGCATGGTGTCTCCTGTACGTGTGCATAGCCCGGTGCGGTACATACCAGCTCCTCGTATCGGCCGGGCTAGATTGAGTATTGAGCCAGGTGCCATGAAGCCGGCTCAGCGCGTCTGGTCTCCAGTGCGTCTCCTCGGGCGGCTTACATGGCACCAGCCTTATGCATGGTGTCCCCGGTTCGCCTACATAGCCCGGTGCGGGTTATTCCACCTCCCTGCACTGGTCGGGCGACGGGGAGCATACAACCAGGTAAGGTTGGGCAAGCTCAGTGCTCAAGGGAGCCAGTACGCCTGCACGGTCCGGTATTTCCGGCGCCACCTCCCCGCCTCAGCCCAGTACCACCAGTGCCTACACCACGCACCAGGCTTCCTGTGCGTCTCCAGAGCCCTGTTCCTCCTCCACGCACTAGCCCTGTGGTGCGTGTCTCCAGCCCATTACCACCAGTGCCTACACCACGCACCAAGCCTCCTGTGCGTCTCCAGAGTCCTGTGCGTCCTGTTGCTGCTCCCCGCACTAGCCTGAAGGTGCGTGTCCTTAGCCCGGTACCTCCAGTTCCGGCACCACGCACCAGGCATACAGTGCGCCTCAGCCGGCCAGAGTCTGCCGTCTGCCCAACGCCGTCAGAGCTGCCCGTCTGCCCAACGCCGTCAGAGCTGCCCGTCTGCCAAGCATCGTCAGAGCTGCCCGTCTGTCCCGAGCCTTCAAAGCCGCCCGTCTGTCCCGAGCCTTCAAAGCCGCCCGTCTGTCCCGAGCCTTCAAAGCCGCCCGTCTGTCCCGAGCCTTCAGAGCCGCCCGTCTGTCCCGAGCCTTCAGAGCCGCCCGCCAGACAGGAGCCTTCAGAGCCGTCCGCCAGCCATGAGCAGCCAGAGCCGTCCGCCAGCCATGAGCAGCCAGAGCCGTCCGCCAGCCATGAGCAGCCAGAGCCGTCAGCCAGCCATGAGCAGCCAGAGCCGTCAGCCAGCCATGAGCAGCCAGAGCCGTCAGCCAGCCATGAGCAGCCAGAGCCGTCAGCCAGCCATGAGCAGCCAGAGCCGTCAGCCAGCCATGAGCAGCCAGAGCCGTCAGCCAGCCATGAGCAGCCAGAGCCGTCAGCCAGCCATGAGCAGCCAGAGCCGTCAGACAGTCCGGAGCTGCCGCCCCTCAGTCCGGAGCTGCCGCCCCTCAGTCCGGAGCTTCCCCTTAATCCAGTGGGGTTAATTTGGAGGGTGGTCATTGGGAGGAGGCTACAAAAGCGGGGATTGACTATGGTGGGATGGGGACCACGCCCAGAGCCTGAGCCGCCACCGTGGACAGATGCCCACCCAGACCCTCCCCTAGACTTTTGGTGGTGCGCCCGGAGTTCGCACCTTGAGGGGGGGTTATGTCACGTTCCTGACCTGTTTTCTCTTGTTTTTGTATGTGTTTAGTTGGTCAGGGCGTGAGTTGGGGTGGGCATTCTATGTTATGTGTTTCTATGTTTAGGTTCATTGTCTGTTAGCCTTTTATGGTTCTCAATCAGGGACAGGTGTTATTCATTTCCTGATTGAGAATCATATATAGGTAGGCTGTTTCACACTGTTTGTTTGTTGGGTGATTGTCTTCCGTGTCTGTATGTATGTTCGTACCACACGGGACTGTAGCGTTTGTATGTAGTCTGTTCCTGTTCGTGTGTTCTTCGTGTTTATGTAAGTTTGTTTGTTCAGGTCTGTGGACTTCATTTATTGTTTTCTAGTTTGTTCAAGTTTATTTTCGTCTTCGTTATTATTATTAAAATTCATTATGTATTCATCACACGCTGCGCCTTGGTCCGCTCATTTACCACAAGACGACCGTTACATACACAGATTATATTTTTGCAAAATTCTGCATGCAGAGTCTCAATTTGGATCTCAGACCTCACAACCATGAAGGGCAATGGGTTATATAACTGATTCAAGCATTTTTAGCCAGATCCTAATTGGCAGGTTGAATTTTATGTTCCTTTTGATGGCTTAGAAGGCCCTTCTTGCCTTGTCTCTCAGATCGTTTACAGCTTTGTGGAAGTTACCTGTGGCACTGATGTTTAGGCTGAGGTATGTATTGGTTTTTTTGTATGCTCTAGGGCAACAGTGTCTAGATGGAATTTGTATTTGTTGTCCTGGCAACTGGACCTTTTTTGGAACAGCATTAGCTTTGTCTTACTGAGATTTACTATCAGGGCCCAGGTCTGACAGAATCTGTGCAGAAGATCTCGGTGCTGCTGTAGGCCCTCCTTGGTTCGGGACGTAAGCACCAGATCATCAGAAAAGAGTAGACATTTGACTTCAGATTCTAGTAGGATCAGGCCGGGTGCTGCAGACTGTTATAGTGCCCTCGCCAATTTGTTGATGTATGCAGTGCATTCGGAATGTATTCAGAAATGGAATGTATACAACCGGTGTATAACTTACAGTGAAATGCTTACTTACAAGCCCCTGACCGACAATGAAGTTTCAAAGAAAAATGTATTATAATAAAATAAAAAAATACATATAAGAATGAGATATAAAGTAACAAGTAATTAAAGAGAAGTATTAAAATAACAATAGCAGAACTATATACAGGAGGGTACCAGTACAGAGTCAATGTGCAGGGGGCACCAGTAAGTTGAGGGAATATGTACATGTGGGTAGAGTTATTAAACTGACTATGCATAGATGACAACAACAGAGAATAGCAGCGGTGTAAAAGGGGGGGGGGGGGGGGGGGGCACTGCAAATAGTCTGGGTAGCCATTTGATTAGATGTTCAGGAGTCTTACGGCTTGCGGGTAGAAGCTGTTTAGAAGCATCTTGGACCTAGAAGCCTCTTGGCGCTCCGGTACCGCTTGCCGTGCGGTAACAGAGAGAACAGTCTATGACTAGGGTGGCTGGAGTCTTTGACAATTTTTAGGGCCTTCCTCTGACACCGCCTGGTATAGAGGTCCTGGATGGCAGGAAGCTTTGCCCCTGTGATGTACTGGGCCGTAAGCACTACCCTCTGTAGTACCTTGCGGACGGAGGCCGAGCAGTTGCCAAACCAGACAGTGATGCAACCAGTCAGGATGCTCTCGATGGTGCAGCTGTAAAACCTTTTAAGGATCTGAGGACCCATGCCAAATCTCCTGAGGGGGAATAGGTTTTGTCGTGCCCTCTTCACGACGGTCTTGGTGTGCTTGGACCATGTTAGTTTGTTGGTGATGTGGACACCAAGGAACTTGAAGCTCTCAACCTGCTCCACTACAGCCCCGTCGATGAGAATGGGGGAGTGCTCGGTCCTCTTTTTCCTGTAGTCCACAATCATCTCCTTTGTCTTGATCACATTGAGGGACAGGTTGTTGTCCTGGCACCACATGGCCACCTCCTCCCTATAGGCTGTCTCATCATTGTCGCTGATCAGGCCTACCACTGCTGTGTCATCGGCAAACTTAATGATGGTGTTGGAGTCGTGCCTAGCCGTGCAGTCATGAGTGAACAGGGAGTACAGGAGGGGACTGAGCCCCTGTGTTGAGGATCAGCGTGGCGGATGTGTTGTTACCTACCCTTACCACCTGGGGGCGGCCCGTCGGGAAGTCCAGGATACAGTTACAGAGGGAGGTGTTTAGTCCCAGGGTCCTTAGCTTATTGATGAGCTTCGTGGGCACTACGGTGTTGAACGCTGAGCTGTAGTCAATGAATAGCATTCTCACATAGGTGTTCCTTTTGTCCAGGTGGGAAAGGGCAGTGTGGAATAGAGATTGTGGATCTGTTGGGGCGGTATTCAAATTGGAGTGGGTCTAGGTTTTCTGGGATAATGGTGTTGATGTGAGCCACGACCAGCCTTTTAAAGCACGTCATGCCTACAGACGTGAGTGCTACGGGTCGGTAGTCATTTAGGCAGGTTACCTTAGTGTTTTTGTGCACAGGGACTATGGTGGTCTGCTTGAAACATGTTGGTATTACAGACTCGGATAGGGACAGGTTGAAAATGTCAGTGAAGACACTTGCCAGCTGGTCAGCGCATGCTCAGAGTACACGTCCTGGTTATCCGTCTGGCCCTGCGGCCTTTTGAATGTTGACATGTTTAACTTCTTGACGCTAGGAAGCAGAATTTTTATGTTTGGAAAAAGAACGTTCCCAATGTAAACGGCCTATTTCCCAGGCCCAGATGCTAGAATGTGCATATAATTGACAGATTAGGATAGAAAACACTCTAAAGTTTCCAAAACTATCAAAATATTGTCTGTGAGTATAACAGAACTGATTTTGCAGGCAAAAACCTGAGGAAATCCAACCCGGAAGTGCCTCTTATTTTGAAAAATTCCTGTTCCATTGCCTGCCTATCCTCCATTTAAAGGGATATCAACCAGATTCCTTTTCCAATGGCTTCCACGGGTTGTGAACAGGCTTTAGACATAGTTTCAAGCTTTTATTCTGAAAAATTTGCGAGATTTATCAAATCGCGTCAGTGGATAGCCAGATGTCCTTTGATTAGTTCTTGCGCGCGAAAGTGGTAGCTCAATATTTTCTTTCTCTATTGTATTGAATAGTTTACCGTCCGGTTGAAATATTATCGATTATTAATGTTAAAAATAACCTGAAGATTGATTATTAAAACGTTTGACATGTTTCTATGAACTTTACAGATACTATTTGGAATTTTCGTCTGCCCTTCATGACCTGCCTGAGCCTGTGGATTTCTGAACATAACGCGCCAAACAAATGGAGGTTTTTTGATATAAAAATAATCTTTATCGAACAAAAGAAACATTTACTGTGTAACTTCGAGTCTCGTGAGTGCAAACATCCGAAGATCATCAAAGGTAAGCGATTCATTTGATTGCTTTTCTGACTTTCGTGACCAATCTACATTGCTGCTAGGTGTTTGTAATGTTTTGTCTAGTGATCGATAAACTCACACAAACGCTTGGATTGCTTTCGCTGTAAAGCATATTTTCAAAATCTGACACGACAGGTGGATTAACAACAAGCTAAGCTGTGCTTTGCTATATTGCACTTGTGATTTCATGGAATTAAATATTTTTTTTGAATTTGGCGCTCTGCAATTCAGCGGTTGTTTATGAAAATGATCCCGCTAAAGGGATCCGTGCGCCAAGAGGATGATCACACAGTCTTCTGGAACAGCTGATGCTCTCATGCATGTTCCAGTGTTATTTGCCTCGAAGCGAGCATAGAAGTAGTTTAGCTCGTCTGGTAGGCTCGTGTCACTGGGCAGCTCTCGGCTGGGCTTCCCTTTGTAGTCTGTAATGGTTTGCAAGCCCTGACACATCCGACGAGAGTCAGAGCCGGTGTAGTACGATTCGATCTTAGTCCTGCATTGACGCTTTGCCTGTTTGATGGTTTGTCGGAGGGCATAGCTGGATTTCTTATGAGCTTCTGGGTTAGAGTCCCGCTCCTTGAAAGCGGCAGCTCTAGCATTTAGCTCAGTGTGGATGTTGCCTGTGATCCATGGCTTCTGATTGGGGTATGTACGTACGGTCACTGTGGGTACGACGTCATCGATGCACTTATTGATGAAGCCAATGACTGATGTGGTGTACTCATCAATGCCATCGGAGGAATCCCGGAACATATTCTAGTCTGTGCTAGCAAACCAGTCCTGTAGCTTAGCATCTGCTTCATTTGACCACTTTTGGCAGCGATTACAACCTCGAGAGTTCTTGCGTATGACGCGACAAGCTTGGCATATCTGTATTTGGGAGTTTCTCCCATTCTCTGCAGATCCCCTCAAGCTCTATCAGGTTGGATGGGGAGCATCGCTGCATGGCTATTTTCAGATCTCTCCAGAGATGTTCGATCGGGTTGTGTTCGATCGGGTTCAATGTTCGATCGGCTCTGGCTGGGCCACTCAAGGACATTCAGAGACTTGTCCCGAAGCCACTCCTGTATTGTCTTGGCTGTGTGCTTAGGGGCGTTGTCCGGTTCGAAGGTGAACCTTTTCCCCAGTCTGGGGTCCTGAGCGCTCAGGAACATGTTTTCATCAAGGATCTCTCTGTACTTTTCTCTGTTCATCTTTCCCTCGATCCTGACTAGTCTCCCAGTCCCTGCCGCTGAAAAACATCCCCACAGCCTAATGCTGCCACCACCATGCTTCACCGTAGGGATGATGCCGGGTTTCCTCCAGACATGACGCTTGGCATTCAGGCCTGAGAATTCAATCTTGGTTTCATCAGACGAGACAATCTTGTTTCTCATGGTCTGAGAGTCCTTTAGGTGCCTTTTGGTAAACTCCAAGCGGGTTGTCATGTGCCTTTTCCTGATTGCTCAGTTTGGCCGGGCGGCCAAATCTAGGAAGAGTCTTGGTGGTCCCTGACGTCGCTGCGTTCGTCGCCGCCTGCACTATCTGTGCACAGAATAAGACTCCCCGGCAAACTCCGGCTGGCCTCCTTCAACCACTTCCTGTCCCTCACCATCCCTGGTCACATATATCCGTGGACTTTGTCACTGGTCTCCCCCCGTCTGATGGCAACACCGTTATCCTTACAGTGGTGGACAGGTTTTCCAAAGCCGCCCATTTCATTCCTCTCCTCAAGCTACCCTCAGCCAAGGAGACGGCCCAGCTCATGGTGCAGCACGTCTTCCGGATCCATGGACTTCCAGTGGACATGGTCTCCAACCGGGGTCCTCAGTTCTCGTCACGGTTCTGGAAGGCGTTCTGAAAGCTCATTGGGTCGTCGGCCAGCCTCTCCTCCGGGTTCCACCGCCAGACTAATGTCAAGTCGGAGAGAGCCAATCAGGACCTGGAGACTCTTTGTTGCGTTATCTCCACCAACCCCACCACCTGGACCCAGCCCTCATCGCTGAGTTCCACCGCCGGCACTACAGTCAACCAGGTATGCACCCAGGTAGGACACCAGATGGCTTCCCTTGAGGAGGGGGGTACCGTCACACCCTGATCTGTTTCACCTGTCTTTGTGCTTGTCTCCACCCCCATCCAGGTGTTGCCCATCTTCCCCATTATCCCCTGTGCATTTATACCTGTGTTCTCTGTTTGTCTCTTGCCAGTTCGTATTGTCTTGTCAAGCATACCAGTGTGTTTTTTGTACTCTTGTTTTCTTGAGCCCCTGTTTTCTAGTTATCCCAGTTTTTATCATTCTGCCTGCCCTGACCCTGAGCCTGCCTGCCGTTCTGTACCTTTTGACACTTCCCTGGATTACTGACCTCTGCCTGCCCTGATCCTGAGCCTGCCTGCCACTCTGTACCTTACGGACTCTGCCCTGGACTACTGACCTTTGTCTGCCCTTGACCTGTCATTTGCCTGCCCCCTGTTTTATAAATAAACGTATGTTATTCAAACTGTAGGCATCTGGGTCTTACCCTGAGTCGTGATAATTATGGGGTATTGTGTGTAGATTGTTGAGGAAAACATTTATTTTGATCAATTTTAGAATAAGGCTGTAACGTAACAAAATGTGGCAAAAGGAAAGGGGTCTGAATATTTTCCAAATGCGCTGTATGTTGAAGGTGGGGCTCAAGCTGCATTCCTGTCTCACCCAATGGCCCTTATTCACACACGCATAATAACATGGTGTCAGAAATGAACCCAAAGCCAAGCGTTACGGAATGCTTGGGTTGTGCCGTGGGGGAGATCTTCGTGGGCTATACTCGGCCTTGTCTCAGGATGGCAAGTTGGTGGTTGGAGATATCCCTCTAGTGATTCTAAAAATTCTCTCCCTCTTTTTCTCTCTTTCTTTCTTTCTTCCTCTCTCTCGGAGGTCCTGAGTCCTAGGACCATGCCTCAGGACTACCTGGCCTGATGACTCCTTGCTGTCCCCAGTCCACCTGATCGTGCTGCTGCTCCAGTTTCAACTGTTCTGCCTGTGGCTATGGAACCCTGACCTGTTCACCGGACGTCCTACCTGTCCCAGACCTGTTGTTTTCAACTCTCTAGAGACCGCAGGAGCGGTAGAGATACTCTTAATAACGATCGGCTATGAAAAGCCAACTGACATTTACTCCTGAGGTGCTGACTTGCTGCACCCTCGACAACCACTGTGATTATTATTATTTGACCCTGCTGGTCATCTATGAACATTTGAACATCTTGGCCATGTTCTGTTATAATCTCCACCCGGCACAGCCAGAAGAGGACTGGCCACCCCTCAAAGCCTGGTTCCTCTCTAGGTTTCTTCCTAGGTTCTGGCCTTTCTAGGGCATTTTTCCTTGCCACTGTGCTTCTACACCTGCATTGCTTGCTGTTTGGGGTTTTAGGCTGGGTTTCTGTACAGCATTTTGTGGGCTTTATAAATAAGAAGGGCTTTATAAATAAATTTGATTGATTGATGTGGATAATGTAGTCGCTGTCAGATAAACGCAAACAAGTGGAACAAATGAGCGAGGACGAAGAGCCTGCAATGTCTCAGTCAAATTCCGGTGCCTAGCGGGGCCTCCCGGGTGGCGCAGTGGTCTAGGGCACTGCATCGCAGTGCTAACTGCGCCACCAGAGTCTCTGGGTTCGCGCCCAGGCTCTGTCGCAGCCGGCCGCGACCGGGAGGTCCGTGGGGCGACGCACAATTGGACTAGCGTCGTCCGGGTTAGGGAGGGTTTGGCCGGTAGGGATATCCTTGTCTCATCGCGCTCCAGCGACTCCTGTGGCGGGCCGGGCGCAGTGCGCGCTAACCAAGGGGGCCAGGTGCACGGTGTTTCCTCCGACACATTGGTGCGGCTGGCTTCCGGGTTGGAGGCGCGCTGTGTTAAAGAAGCAGTGCGGCTTGGTTGGGTTGTGCTTCGGAGGACGCATGGCTTTTGACCTTCGTCTCTCCCGAGCCCGTACGGGAGTTGTAGCGATGAGACAAGATAGTAATTACTAGCGATTGGATACCACGAAAATTGGGGAGAAAAGGGGAGAAAATTTAAAAAAAAATAAAAATAAAAAAATCCGGTGCCTAGAGCCATGGACATGCCTAGCGCCAGGTGAGCTCCACCTGGTGGTGGATGAGTCTGTTAGACCAGTTCAACAGCTTCTCCGCTGAATCCCCATTCCACTTAAGGAAAAGATACTAAAGGCTGTTGATTCAATGGAGGAACAGGATGTCATTATGAAGGTCACCAAACCTACTAAGTGGATAAGCTACATGGTTGTGGTGGAAAAGCCTGGCAAAATAAGAGTCTGCCTTGATCCAAGTGCCCTGAACAAAGCCTTATGTAGGGCACATTACCAAATGCCTACCAAGCATGGCAAAAGCAAAAATCTTTTCGGGTATAGATGCAAAAAATGGGTACTGGCAGGTACGTTTGGATGAGGAGAGTAGTTACCTCACCACATTTTGGATCCCCAATGGTAGATACCAGTAGACGAGGTTACCTTTTGGAGTGAAACCAGCTCAGAGGAATATCAGCTCAGGCAACATGATGCGCTTCAGGGACTGCCAGGAATAAGCGTCAAAGCTGATGACATCCTGGTGTACGGCTGTGGTGCTACAATGGAAGAAGCAGTGCAGGACCATGACCACAACCTGACTCAGGTCTTACAAAGAGAAAGGGAGATGAATCTACAACAGTGGTAGGCTTGATTACCAACAACAACGAGACGGCCTATAGGGAGGAGGTGAGGGCCCTCGGTGTGTGGTGTCAGGAAAACAACCTCTCACTCAATGTCAGCAAAACAAAAGAGATGATCGTGGACTTCAGGAAACAGCAAAGGGAGCACCCCCCTATCCACATTGACGGGACAGCAGTGGAAAAGGTGGAAAGTTTTAAGTTCCTCTGTGTACATATCACCGACACACTGAAATGGTCCACGCACACAGACAGTGGGGCTGAAAAAATGTGGCTTGTCACCGAAAACCCTCACTAACTTTTACAGGTGCCCAATCAAGAGCATCCTGTCGGGCTGTATCACCACCTGGTATGGCAACTGCACCGCCCACAACCGCAGGGCTCTCCAGAGGGTGTTGCAGTCTGCACAACGCATCACCGAGGGCAAACTACCTGCCCTCCAGGACATCTACAACACCTGATGTCACAGGAAAGCAAAAAGATCATCAAGGACAACAACCACCCAAGCCACTGCCTGTTCACCACGCTTCCATCCAGAAGGCGAGGTCAGTACAGGTGCATCAAAGCTGGGACAGAGACATTGAAAAACAGCTTCTATCTCAAGGCCATCAGATTGTTAAACAGCCATCACTAGCACAGAGGCGGCTGCCTACCTACAGACTTGATATCATTGGCCACTTTAATAAGTGGAACACTAGTCACTTTAATAATGCCACTTTAATAATATTTACATATCTCGCATTACTTATCTCATGTATATACTGTATCCTACACTACCTATTGCATCTTAGCCGCTTTGTCATTGCTCATCCGTATATTTTATATTTACAGTATATATTCTTATCCCATTCCTTTACTAGACTGTGTATATTAGGTTTTGTTGGGGAATTTGTTAGATATTAGGTTTTGTTGTGGAATTGTTAGATATTACCTGTTAGATACTGCTGCACTGTCAGATCTAGAAGCATAAGCATTCCGCTACACTCGCAATAACATCTGCTAACCATGTGTATGTGACCAATAAGGCTCACAAGTATTACATACATGGGACATCTTTTGACAGACCCCAAGAATGTGGAGGCAGTACAGCAAATGCGGCCACCTACAGACGCAAAAGCAGTGCAGCGACTGCTTGGTTTTGTAAATGACTTAGCAAAATTCTTACCTCATCTGTCTGATGTATGTGAGCCATTGCGTCGGCTGACCAATAAAGATGTGCTGTGGGCATGGCTTCCTCAACATGATGCTGCATTGGAGCCAATCAGGAAATTGGTGAGCAACCGACCAATACTGAGGTACTATGACCTCTGAGGAAGTGACCCTCAAATGTGATGCAAGTGACAAAGGCCTAGGTGCAGCGTTCCTGCAAAAGGGGCAGCCCGTTGCATTTGCTTCAAGGACATTGACACCCACGGAGAAAGGATATGCACAAATTGAAAAGGAGTGCCTAGTCATAGTGTTAACCTGTGACAGTTTTGATCAATACCTTCATGGTAGGGACTTTATCACGGTGCACACTGATCACAAGCCACTTGAGGTTATCTTCAAAAAACCTCTTCTGTCTGCCCCGAAGTGACGTCAAAGGATGATGCTAAAGCTTCAGCATTATCGACTACAGGTAGTATGCAAGAAAGGAATAGAGTTTCACATTGCAGATTTCTTGTCTAGAGCAGCACTACCAACAAGTCACCCGCAATATCGGACAAATTAGACGGTATATGCTGTACAAGCTGAGTTTGAAGATGTGAACCATGCTACAGATCAAAACATCTCCCCGCAGACACGGGATGCTATCAAAGCCCATTCAGCAGAGGATAAAGTCTTCTCGAATGCATCAGTCTTTTATCCTAAGAGGCTGGCCGGACACAAGAAAGAGTACGCCCATCCTGGTGAGGGACTAAGACGAACTCACAATGCAGGAAAAGGTCGTCTACAAAGGCGACAGGGTGGTAGTGCCAGAAACTCTACGCCCAATGATTCTGTCTCGTATCCATGCAGGGCACTCAGGGGTCGAAGCCAGTCTCAGGAAAGCCAGAGACTCAGTATTCTGGCCCAACATGACCCAAGAAATTAAACATTTTGTGGCAGTGTGCAGCATATGTAATGCTAATCTACCAAAGCAGCAAAAGGAAACGCTGCACCCACATGACGTACAGTACCAGCATGTCATTGGTCAAAAGAGGGAATAGATCTGTTCACAGTAAAGAACGTTCCTTTTCTGATTATAGTGGACTACTATTCAGATTTTTGGGAGGTGGAGAAAGTGATTGACACAACAGCCGCTTGCATCATTGACTGTTATAAGCAGCAGTTTAGCAGTAGATATGGCATACCTGACAGTGGTATAGTGACGGATAATGGGCCCCAGTTCACGAGTCAAGACTTTGCTTTGTTTGCAAAAGCCTGGGAGTTTCATCATGTGCCCTCTTCACCATACCACAGTCAGAGTAATGGTGAGGCGGAGGTCAGCAGTGAAAATAGCAAAGACTCATCACAAAGGCACAGATGTGTGGTAAGCCATTTTGGCGTAGAGAAATACTCCCACAGAGGGCTTCAGCAGCAGTCCAGTACAGCGCTTAATGTCTAGATGCACTCGCTCTCTGTCACCAACAACTCCCAAGCTCCTCACACCAAAGGTCATTAGGGATGTTCAGGCCCACAAACGTGCACGTCAGGACAAGTCAAAACATTTCTGTGGCCAGCATGCAAAACATCTGCCTGTAATAAAACAAGGCCAAGCGGTCAGAGTGCTCCGGTGTGGGCAGGACACATAATGAGGAGACGGGGAAGACCCCACCAGGGCAGTTCTCTGCCGACCGTGCCTCCACAATTTCAGGAGGCTGTGGAAGAGGAAGGAGAGGCCCTAAGGCTCCCAGAGGTGCACAATATGCTACTAGTGCGACACACTAGGACAAGGGCGAACATAAGACCGCCCCTGCGGTACGGGGACTATGTCCCTTAAGAGATTAACATTTTTTTTCTTATGCTTTGGTTTTAATTAAGTGTTGATAAGGTAAATAGGTATTTTCAATGTGGTATTAAAATGGAATGAAGTGCTCGAGCTAATTATACATGAAAAGGAAAATGTTAAGATAAAGGGGCATAATGCCAACCCAGAGATGGCGCTAGTGGGGCACCTATCTAAGATATATAAACAGGTGCATTATGAGTGTTTGATTAGGATGTCGTGACCTGTAACATGTAATACCTGAGTAAAGGATTATGCAGTGGTGTAAAGTACTTAAGTAAAAATACTTTCAAGTACTACTTAAGTCATTTTGTTTGGTATCTGCACTATACTATTTTTACTTTTTACAACTTTTACTTTAATACATTCCTAAAGAAAATCATGTTTTTTTTACTCCATACATTTTCCCTGACCCCAAAAAGTACTCGTTACATTATGAATGCTTAGCAGGACAGGAAAATGGTCCAATTCAAGCACTTAGAAAGAGAACATCCCTGATCATCCCTACTGCCTCATCTGGCAGACTCACTGCACAAATGCTTTGTTTGTAAATTATGTCTGAGTGTTGGTGTGCCCCTGGCTAGCCATAATTTAATAAAGATAATGGTGCCATCTGGTTTGCTTAATATAAGGAATTTGAAATGATTTATACTTTCTTTTGATACCTAAGTATATTTGAAACAATACTTTGACTTTTACTCAAGTAGTATTTTACTGGGTGACTTTCACTTGAGTCATTTCCTATTCCAGTTTCTTTAATTTTTTTCAATTCAACTTTTTCAAAACTCGTCACAGTCTGCATTACCAACATGCATATTGGCGAAACAGTTAATCTCACATCTAAAAACTCACTCAAACCACCAAACTCTTCATACAAGTCTCAAAATAAGCTTGTTCGACCATAACGCTGACAACAATTCTCACTCAGAAAACATGCATCACTCATATCACACTGACCTAAAACACACTACATAAATGAACTTCTCATAGCATTACATAAATGAACTTCTCTTGGAAGTTTGAATGATTTTTCACATAAATCAGTATTTCATTATAGAATAAGAATATCACCTTATCACTTTATTGACTGTAGTAAAGTATATGTAACAAGAATGAATCAGAAATGCAGCAATTTGTTTCAATAGCCTTTATTTGTTCTATATCTTCGCAAATAGTAATTTACTTGTGAAAAATAAAAGGTAAAAAATAAGAAATCCTGAAATTCCAGGGCTGAAATAATAATTACAAAAAAAACATCAACATGTATAGTATAATCACTCATACTGTACAGTACTGTGAGGGTTCTAGTTCTCATCAACATGTATAGTATAACACTCATACTGTACAGTACTGTGAGGGTTCTAGTTCTCATCAACATGTATAATATAATCACTCATACTGTACAGTACTGTGAGGGTTCTAGTTCTCATCAACATGTATAATATAATCACTCATACTGTACAGTACTGTGAGGATTCTAGTTCTCATCAACATGTATAATATAATCACTCATACTGTACAGTACTGTGGGGGTTCTAGTTCTCATCAACATGTATAGTATAACACTCATACTGTACAGTACTGTGAGGGTTCTAGTTCTCATCAACATGTATAGTATAATCACTCATACTGTACAGTACTGTGAGGGTTCTAGTTCTCATCAACATGTATAGTATAACACTCATACTGTACAGTACTGTGAGGGTTCTAGTTCTCATCAACATGTATAATATAATCACTCATACTGTACAGTACTGTGAGGGTTCTAGTTCTCATCAACATGTATAGTATAACACTCATACTGTACAGTACTGTGAGGGTTCTAGTTCTCATCAACATGTATAGTATAATCACTCATACTGTACAGTACTGTGAGGGTTCTAGTTCTCATCAACATGTATAGTATAACACTCATACTGTACAGTACTGTGAGGGTTCTAGTTCTCATCAACATGTATAATATAATCACTCATACTGTACAGTACTGTGAGGGTTCTAGTTCTCATCAACATGTATAGTATAACACTCATACTGTACAGTACTGTGAGGGTTCTAGTTCTCATCAACATGTATAGTATAACACTCATACTGTACAGTACTGTGAGGGTTCTAGTTCTCATCAACATGTATAGTATAACACTCATACTGTACAGTACTGTGAGGGTTCTAGTTCTCATCAACATGTATAGTATAATCACTCATACTGTACAGTACTGTGAGGGTTCTAGTTCTCATCAACATGTATAGTATAACACTCATACTGTACAGTACTGTGAGGGTTCTAGTTCTCATCAACATGTATAGTATAATCACTCATACTGTACAGTACTGTGAGGGTTCTAGTTCTCATCAACATGTATAGTATAACACTCATACTGTACAGTACTGTGAGGATTCTAGTTCTCATCAACATGTATAGTATAATCACTCATACTGTACAGTACTGTGAGGGTTCTAGTTCTCATCAACATGTATAGTATAATCACTCATACTGTACAGTACTGTGAGGGTTCTAGTTCTCATCAACATGTATAGTATAATCACTCATACTGTACAGTACTGTGAGGGTTCTAGTTCTCGTCAACATGTATAGTATAATCACTCATACTGTACAGTACTGTGAGGGTTCTAGTTCTCATCAACATGTATAGTATAATCACTCATACTGTACAGTACTGTGAGGGTTCTAGTTCTCATCAACATGTAGAGTATAATCACTCATGCTGTACAGTATTGTGAGGGTTCTAGTTCTCTCTCTCTCTCTCCTGCATTTGGCCACAAGTTCTCATCAACATCACATCTTATGTCTTCTCTGGCGATGCATCTTGGAAAGTATTACTGGAATGTCTAATCCAACGCTGGCAGTCTTCAGGAGAAGTGTCTCCACACCCCGCATTCATGACATCCAGTAAGGACATCTGGTCATGTGGATGGTGGTCATAAACCTTCCACCTCCACGCAGAGAAAAACTCCTCTATGGAGTTTAGGAAGGGGGAGAATGGAGGCAGGAGCAGTTCTGACATCCTGGGATGTGCAGCAAGCCAGTCTGACTGCAGCAGAGTGGTGGAATGCCACATTATCCCACACCACAATGAAGGTAGGGGAGTTTCTTGCCCCTCTCTCCTCAGCTGGCACAAGTTGATTATGCAGGTCATCCAGAAAAGAAATGAGCCTCTCTGAATTGTAGGGGCCAATGAGTGGTTTGTTTGTGTAACAGCAAACGGTCATTGGACAGTGCTGCACACATGGTGATGTTAGCGCCTCTCTGGCCTGGGACATCCACGGTTGCTCTCTGTCCAATCACATTTCTTACCCTGCGGCGTTTTTGCCAGGTTGAATCCAGCTTCATCCACAAAGATGGCAAACGGCAAACTGCACATACAGTCATCTCCATTACTCTCTAAAATACATTCATACCTTACATTATGCATAGCTGTGTATGTACCCTGTTTGGTTATTGAACAGACATCTTACCTGGACATATTAATAACAGAGTTCTTTCACACGTTCACCGTTTCTCTCAAAGGGTACAGTGTACAACTGCTTCATCCTTATTTTATGTTTCTCTGGGACTCTGGCAATTATCGTTGTGCTGACCGTATTCACATTCCCAAAAGTGATATTGTCTGCCAGCCAGCACTCTGTCCTGAATTTCCCACAGTTGTATTTTATTGTTGCCAATTACCATGTCAACAATGGCAATTTCCTGCGCATCTGATAATATTCTGCCTCTCCCTCCTGTGGGAGGCAACCTTTGGATCCTACTGAAAAACACAAAACAATCAATATATTTCAAAATGTCAGTACATGTAAAAATGTGAACATAGTGTATTGTACTGTAATATGTAGTTCAATTATTATTGAAGGATGCACATCTCACCTGTTGTTTTGCCAGAAAATTCGTACTATTGATGCAACTGTTGAATGCTGCAGATTTGGTTGCACCCTTAAACCGGCCTCTCTCAAAGAGAGACCATGGTTTACAACATGGTCAATAATTGTGGCCCTTATCTTATCAGTGACCACCGCTCTTGGTCTTCCTCTCCTTTGTCCTCCACGCATTCTCCCTCTCCTGCCACTCTTCTTTCCCCACCAACCTGTCTTCCTTGATCCATGTTTCCAAACTAAATCATTCCGAAGCCGTCCTCTTTTGTCTGTATGGTAATGAGACTTAAAACAGGACAGGTAAGGCTTTCAGCTGAAATTGCAATCAGCTGTGTTCGGAATGATTTTCTATATGTTTCAATCTGGTTACTGCAGAAATGCACGACATTTTCCATCATTCTGTTTTGAATGTGTCTTTAACAGTTTTGGAAACAGTGTGTTAGCGTTTGAAAACATGTGCTGCAAATATATAGTTTTGCAGGTGGTGGAGTATGAATGAGAAAAGAGTTCATGGATTTCAGAGAATGTGGTCATTGAATGCATTTTGTGTGAAAGCAATGAAAAATGATTCACAGTTTGGTCCACATACACTTCTGTTTTGCTGACTGTGTGAAGAGTTTTGACAATGTGACTTCAGTTTTGACCAATGCATCTTAGAAATTGAAATAAACTGTAACATATCTTTACTTTTACTCAAGTATGACAATTGGGTACTTTTACTACCACTGGGATTATGCTTGCATTTTACCAAACTCTCTGACGTGAGTTATCCACATAAGTATAATAACACTAACGTTGCTAATTTATGCTGAGCTTTGCCTGGAATCCACAGAGCTGGAGGTAATCTGCTGCTTCCTGTGAAGAGGGATGGTATTGTTGTTTGGCTAACAGAGGTGTGTGTGTGTGTGTGTGTGTGTGTGTGTGTGTGTGTGTGTGTGTGTGTGTGTGTGTGTGTGTGTGTGTGTGTGTGTGTGTGTGTGTGTGTGTGTGTGTGTGTGTGTGTGTGTGTGTGTTCACCAAAGGGAGGTCTTGTGGTTTCCTCTCACGGGTCTCATGATCGCACTGAGCTCCAAGTCAGAGCCATGGAACCCATGACACAGTTACATGGTGACCTGCTAGTAGTGGAGAATGCCCTCAGGCTCAGAACTAGGATCAGTTCACCCTCTCTAAATGCCCATTTTAAATCCACAAAACTGACCCTAGATCAGTGTTTATGGCTAATTTAAACAGAAACACGTACACACACTTGGCTGCATACCACTGTGATATACATATGGTTCTAAGTAGAATAGAATCAGAGGGACCCATCTAGCTGAGCCATTCTGGAAATCATAGCATAGCATAGGCCATCTCATCTCAGACTGGAGGAGAGAATAAGGACAGGTATATCACTCAGGCGTGTGTGTGTGTGACAGGGAGAGCAGCCCAGCCGAGCGAGCATGGATTGTCACATGACTGTGACTTATACTTAAAACTCTCCTTTGAGTCAGCTCATGTGTTCTTACTAATATGACTGGTGGAGTGAGGGAGGGACAGAGAGGGAGGGGGTGCGACAAGAAGATGAATGAAGTTGGGGCTTTGGGGATGTCATTGACGGTTAGAGGGAGGGCTTTAAGAATTGAGTAAGGGATGTTGTCGGTGGGTAGGCTATTTGTGTGTGTGTGTGTGTGTGTGTGTGTGTGTGTGTGTGTGTGTGTGTGTGTGTGTGTGTGTGTGTGTGTGTGTGTGTGTGTGTGTGTGTGTGTGTGTGTGTGTGTGTGTGTGTGCTTCTACATCTGCATTGCTTGCTGTTTGGGGTTTTAGGCTGGGTTTCTGTATAAGCACTTTGTGACATCTGCTGATGTAAAAAAAAGCTTTATAAATAAATGTGACTGGTTGATTGATTACTAGGCCACATAAATCACTATTTTCCCACTTATATGACAACACAGATATTATACAGGTAGGTGTAGGTTTCCTCAGTGGGTCTGTTCTAATGGGTTGTTTCTGAAACACATACACACTAATCTACTGTCATCAACAAATAGTGGTGTACTGTTCCATTCACACCAGGACATACTGATCTCAAGTGACATTTTAATTTACAAAACCTGTTTGTTCATTGAGATGATAGCAAATAGCTAACTAGGGCTTGACCCTTGATCAGGGGACCCTCTGGGATAGTCATTCCCACCTGTACCATGAAAATCCAGACCTCTTGGCAGATATGTTTGTTTGTCTGTCCTATAATAGACACATAAGATCAAAGGAGCATGGCATGTGAATGAGAAATAATGCATATATAGTCAATGACATGATATGCCATGCTATTTAGGCCATATCTATTGATCACTGCAGCTGTACATAGCCCATTGAGTGTCTGCTGCCAACACAATGACTCAACTCTAGCCACTTTAATAATGGAAAAATTGATGTAATAAATGTTTCACTGGCCACTTTAAACAATGCCACTTTATATAATGTTTACATACCCTACATTACTCATCTCATATGTATATACTGTACTCTATACCATCTACTGCATCTTGCCTATGCCGTTCGGCCATCACTCATCATATATTTTTATGTACATATTCTTATTCATTCCTTTACACTTGTGTGTATAAGGTAGTTGTTGTGAAATTGTTAGGTTAGATTACTTGTTAGATATTACTGCATTGTCGGAACTAGAAGCACAAGCATTTCGCTACACTCGCAATAACATCTGCTAACCATGTGTATGTGACAAATAACATTTGATTTGATTTGTAAATAGCCCTTCCAACTACCTACCTCATCCCCATATTGTTTTTATTTACTTTGTTGCTCTTTTGCACACCAGTATGTCTACTTGCACATCATCATCTGCACATCTATCACTCCAGTGTTAATTTGCTAAATTGTAATTACTTCGCTACTATGGCCTATTTATTGCCTTACCTCCTTACTCCATTTGCACACACTATATATAGATTTTTCTATAGTGTAATTGACTGTACTTTTGTTGAGCCCATGTGTAACTCTGTGTTGTTGTTTTTTGTCGCACTGCTTTGCTTTATCTTGGCCAGGTCGCAGTTTTAAATGAGAATTTGTTCTCAACTGGCCTACCTGGTTAAATAAATGTGAGAAAAAATAAATAATAATAATAATAATAATTACTATATGTTGTACACGAAGGAGGGGCTTGCTTTATTTTTCGGGAATAGTTTAAGTGACGTCACCCCAGCAGCCAGCGCCCCTTCCACCCAAGCCCTAACACGCTCTCCACTCGAATTCTACAGGCGTGTACATGGTGCTTGGTAGAGCTGTCAGCCGCAATATAAATACATATCTACTGGTATAGAGCGTTTTTTTTGTCGTAGTAAAGTAGGGATTACATTACCAAATCAGTTAGAAGATCGACATTCTTTATTTAAACGAGCTACTCGTGTTTTGAATATTTCAAACTGGACCGTTTGCCGCTAGAAGAAGTAACATAAAGGGGCGGGTGCGATTAATTGCGAGCTCCAGTCCTGTGCAACACCTCAGCTAATCTGACGTTACAGTCTGGTGAGAAATACTGTCACTGAGCCTGCCAGGTGAAGAGCACATTTTGACGAACACTAGCGGTGAAATAATTATTTAGGCCATTTTTATAGTTATATGTGTCTTTCCTAACACCGAGGTGTCACGCGGATGATATTGCGCTGTCATTATTTGACTTTCATTTTTTTGATATCTGTATTTATTCTATTGACTGTCAGATAACGTTAGCTTGTTAGCAAGATAGCTAGTTAAACAACAATGTCGGATAACCAGAGCTGGAATTCTTCGGGTTCCGATGAAGATGTGGAGACGTCGGAATCGGGAGTCGGGCAGCCAGTTGTTGGTATCGCCGAGCTTGGTGGAATCATCAGCAAGGTAACTTTAACGTCTAAGCTGGTTTTAGGCTCACTCCCCCTCTTCATAAGATACAAAAATTAAACAGGTTGATAATTTGAGGGTACTTCGCCAGTACGGATGTGGGCTAGTTCAACGAAGCAGTGTTGGTTTCCCCCGCAGCTCAGAGCCAACTGTGGGCGAATGTAACCGCAGAAAGGCGTTACATGAAAGGTTTTCAATAGCTAACTAAGCTTTATAGAATCAGTTATTGCCTGATTGATCTAATTGAAAGCTGTGTGGGGTTGTCATTCTAAAGAGATTGTATGCCTGACCTACTAACCCAAGCATGTTGAGAGCATAAAAATGTAATTAATAAAACGCGTTTGGAATCTTGAATCCTGACAATTTGACTGATAAACTTATGGGTACACTTGCAATGGCTGCCTGGCATTTCCATGGTAATGTAGAATGTTCATTCAAATTATGCCAATTTATGTGGCTCATGCAATGGATTGTATACTGAACCAAAATATAAACGCGGCATGTAAAGTGTTGGTCCCATGTTTCATGAGTTGAAATAAAAGATCCCAGAAATGTTCCATACGCACAAAAGCTTATTTCAATGAAATGTTTTGCACAAATTTGTTTATATCCCTGTTAGTGAGCATTTCTCATTTGCCAAGATAATCCATTCACCTGACAGGTGTGGTATGGCAATAAGCTGATTTAATGGCATGATCAATACACAGGTGCACCTTATGCTGGTGGACAATAAAAGGCCACTCTAAAATGTACAGTTTTGTCACACAACACAATGTCACAAGATGTCTCAGGGAGTGTACAATTGGTATGCTGACTGCAGGAATGTCCACCAGATCTGTTGCCAGAGAATTGAATGTTAATTTCTCAACCATAAGCTGCCTCCAACGTCATTTTAGAGAATTTGGCAGTACGTCCAACCGGCCTCACAACCACGGACCATGTATAACGACGCCAGCCCAAGACCTCCACATCCGGCTTCTTCACCTGCGGGATGGTCTGAGACCAGCCACCCAGACAGCTAATATAACTGTGGGTTTGCACAAACAAAGAATTACTGCACAAACTGTCAGATAGTCTCAGGGAAGTTCATCTGGTTCTCGTCGTCCTCACCAGGGTCTTGACCTGACTGCAGTTCGGCGTCGTAACCAACTTCAGAGGGTAAATGCTCACCTTCGTTGGCCACTGGAGAAGTGTGCTCTTCACCAATGAATCCCAGTTTCAACTGTACCGGGCAGATGGCAGACAGCGTGTATGGCATCGTGTGGGCGAGCGGTTTGCTGATGTCAACATTGTGAACAGAGTGCCCCATGCTGGGGTTATGGTATGGGCAGGCATAAGCTACGGACAAGGAAAACAATTGCATTTTATCGATGGCAATTTGAATGCACAGAGATACTGTGACGAGATCCTGAGGCCCATTGTTGTGCCATTAATCCGCTGCCATCACCTCATGTTTCAGCGTGATAATGCACGGCCTATGTCGCAAGGATCTGTACACAATTCCTGGAAGCTGAAAATTGCCACGGTTCTTCCATGGCCTGCATACTCACCAGACGTGTCACCCATGGAGCATGTTTGGGATGCTCTGGATTGACATGTACGACAGCGTGTTCCAGTTCCCGCTAATATCCAGTATCCATTGAAGAGGAGAGGGACAACATTCCACAGGCCACAATCAACAGTCTGATCAACTCTATGCGAAGGAGATGTGTCCTGCAGCATGAGGCAAATGGTGGTCACACTAGATACTGACTGGTTTTCTGATCGACACCCCTAACTTTTTTTAAAGGTGTATATATGACCAACAGATGCATATCTGTATTCCCAGTCGTCTGAAATCCATAGATTAGGGCATACTGAATTTATTTCAATTGACTGATTTCCTTATGAACTGTAAAATCTTTGAAATTGTATTTTTATATTTTTGTATAGTGCATTTTATGTAGTTTGAGTTGCTTCAACAAATTACAGCTCAGAATGATGGGTGCACTTTCTGCTTTTACTTCCTGCTTTGCTCCTATGGGCTAGTTGAAAGATGACAATGGGATTCTAATATACCATAACTCTGCAAAACTGGTACCAGCGTTGCTAGTTAGCAACGTTGCTAGTAGTTATCAATAAAGGTCCAATAAATGTATTTATTTTCTAACGCTGCTGTATGGAATTATTACGTTGTCTTAACCTGTATATTTTAGACCTAGCCTAGTATCGGTGCACATAACAATGGCTGTCAGTCTTCCCATTATGCCATCTTTGACTTGAATGGGGATGCCCGTTCTATTCATTCTATTTCTATGGCTTGGGAGAATATTGCACGTCGTCATGCTAAACTCACCTGCGTGGTCATAGTGAGCCCCTTACACATGATACATGAGTTTTAGATGGATGAACATTACATTCCTTATATTCTCTTGTTTTTATACAGCCGTGTGTGTGAGAGAAAGAGATTGTGCGTGAGTGCTTGCCACAGATTGTTACCTCAGATTGTTGCCACAGTAGAAGATTGCATCGAAACATTTTGTCAAGAATTGGATATGAATGTGGATGTTATAGACTTAGCCAGTGAGCTCAAAGCACAGTAAGTTTACGGTTTGTGAGTCACACTGGCTATCCTAATCACGACTCTCCCGTCCTAGTGTTTCATCACCTACCCGTTGTGTGACTTGAAATGGTTGTTTTCATCCAATTCAAATGTTTTTTTTCTTCAGATTGCTTGAATTGTCAGTGTTACTGTTGTAGCCAACTAATGTGTCCCAGACTATCGTGCGCATCCTCATTATCACTTTGTAAATCCCTCCCTCATAGTGAGGTAAATTCCTCCCTCATAGTGAGGTAACTTTTATTTTTTTTTAATTTTACGTTCTCCTCTCCCTTCAGTGGACTAACTACATCCATGGCTGGCAGGATCGCTGGGTGGTCCTGAAGAACAACACTCTGAGCTACTACAAGTCTCAGGACGAGAGAGAGTTCGGCTGCAGAGGGTCCCTGTGTCTCAGCAAGGCTGTAATCACTGTGAGTATGCTACCCTGTTCTATAGACCAGTGATTCCCAAACTGAGGCGGGCCCCCTAGCAGGGTTCTACGCTGACCTTTTAAAAAAACTGTCCGATGACAGAGACAGTTTGACTGTAGAGGTTCCCTCTGCCTCAACAAGGCTTTTGTCCCTGAGTACATATAATAGGTAATACTGTACCACGTTACTATTCATGGTTTCTGATATACACTGTTACGAAGAGAGCAATAGGGAACAGCTGTAGAGGGTCCCTGTATGTCAGCAAGGCTGTCTTCCTTGTGAGTAGATGTCCGAGCTCAAACCTACAAGACAAATTCTGTCGTTTTATGGCATAACAACATTCTGAGGAATGGTCTGGCTTTGGGACATTGGCCAACAGATCTGGACCTGGCTAGCACAAAATGGCAATGTTCCAAGGTGTAGGGATGGAGCAAGCCGAGCAAAGATTAGGGGGCACAGTGGTATCTCCTGACTCAAGCTGCCTGCCAAGTCAACACACACACAGCAGGGCACAGTGCGGCGTGTGGAAGTGTGTTTGGGTCAGAGAATGACCTGACATGTCTGGCGCTGTGCCAAGATCACAATTCAGCACATACTTCTGAGCTCTTGTTGATTTCTGACTCCAGTTGAATTAGTGGGTATGTGAATGATCTGGAAGTGGTATTTTATGGACAGTGTAACAAGCTAGTGAGGGATCAGCTATGGACAACGGCATACATTTTACATGGAATCTGAGATGTGCCTTGGATCCAAAATGTGCCCTCCTAATCAACTGAGAGAAACTAGCTACCAAAAGCATCTTATGGCTCAAGTTCATTGTTAGAATCATATGGTTCTAAAGATTAACTTCAACTTAAGATGCCCTTGGGGAACCGGGCCCAGAGCTATAGCTGAGTGTATGACTGAGCAGAAGAAACTGTTTTCATTTAAAAACAAAAACAACACAAAACTCCTGATTGCGACTTAGTGCTGGAGGGTAAGTAGCTTGTCAGGTGACTGCTGGTTTCAACACAACACTCTGAGCTGGGATAAACTTAAGCCCTACTCAGACCTACTCAGATCCTTTCACAATGCATCCTTCCTTCCTCCCTTCCTTGAAGTAATCACTGATCTAAGGCCTAGATTCAATCAGATCGAGTGTTAACCGGAAATAGCCGACACAAGCATAGCTGATGTTTTGGTAGTGTCGGAGGTTTAACTGCGTTGGAGCTGTCAAATTGATGAGCAGCTGCTCTTGTGATTGTCACGAAGCTACACCCGTCCCACTTGCCTCAGAAGTTAAGAACGAGAAAGTGACGACTATAGGCCTATAGAAATAATGATGCAAAAATTGAAAATCGTTCAACGAAATAATGAGGATTTTCTATCAGTTTTAATTGAGGTGTAGATTACATCTCACATTCCAGTGTTCGGACTTGTAAACGAGGGGAAATGGGATTTCTCTTAATGCAACCCCGTGCAGCCAATGGCAATGTCCACTTTAGGTATAACACCGGGAGCCACTTGTGGATTTGACAGCTCTAACGCAGTTCCACCTCCGACACCGGCAAAACAACCACTCTGCGGGTGTCGTCTAGCGTAGATCTAACACTATTTGATCAAGGCAAGGGGGAAAGCTATCATAGCTTTTACCAATCCAGTCATGTCATCCACTGACCATAGCAGGATGATGACACGAATGAGAAAAAATGATGGGTTCAAAGGTCAGGTTGTCATGGTAACTGATGAACGTTGAAGACTGATTCCTCAGGGCTTTGAACCCTGTGAACCGTCACTGTCCTGTAACTGGCAGCTCAGTGGTTTGCCAAGCACATTATCATATCCCACCACCGTGTGTACACACACACACACACACACACACACACACACACACACACACACACACACACACACACACACACAGCAGGATGAATGAGTGACTGTTCCCGGGCTGGTCAGAGTGGTCAATCCATTCAGTCGGTATTTATTCAGCTTCATCCATTCTCTACCACTGTGAATATTAACTTCCACTGTGTGTGTCATTTAGTCTATGTTCCAGACCTGGGGAGCAAACTTTCCATAACGGAAGCTTCCATTTGATCATGAGAAATCGTCAATTGAAACAAACAAAACAAAATATGCCCCCTGGCTCAGACACAATATGATTAGAATGTAAAATGTTTGTGTGTGTGAGAGACACTCGCCAGTAGGGCTGTCCTCGACAAAAAAATGTTTAACCTTATTTTTCCCATATAGAATAAAATCAACTACATATG